>NC_056735.1:196374579-196407079 GCF_019279795.1 Protopterus annectens | reverse complement strand
CTAAAGAGAATAACTGGGATCATAACATAGACAATTTGTGGAGACCCATGCATGGGATAAAGCATTTAGGAGCTGCCTCTGTGCATTCGTAGTACGAGGCAGTCCTGTGGTAAATTTTCTGTTTCCCATCCACAGATCTAAGTTGCACTTGAATATGGGCAGAGATGAACTTTGTTTTATGTGGATGGGTAGTCTTCTCCACAGAAGCAGTATCCTCTGTAAGATATACCTCTCCCTCCAAACCATTCTGTTGAACTTGCAGAAGAGATTTAGATCTCCAAAACAGAGTATTTCTCATGCCATTTGACTTACTTTAAACTTACTTAAAATCCTTTCTTTCTTTAAAGTATTGGAAAACGATAAATTTTACCATATCCAAAAGCTGCATAACTTATTTTTTTATACTTGTGTTATCTTTACAATGCCACATTGAAATTGTACAGCGCACTAAATTCAAAACATGTACCTTACATACAAATTGTGAACTAAAGACATGTATCAAATTATGGAGAACTTGTATTTCGGTATGTCGCGGGAATCATATAAAATATGGTATTCATATTGGCAGTATTGCCACTGGTTTCTGAAAGTACATTAATGTGTGACAGCCAGCAAGTGCTGACACATCAATAAGCATTACCACAACCAAATGCTGCTGCTGTCCCATGGACATAAACAGCAAATTTCACTATCAATGGTAAACCAAACCTCAAAATGTACAGCTGATTTAGGCTCTGTGGACATACAAACTCCATGACCACAACCTCTGAACGGCCCTTTTCTTCAAGGTGAAAGACAATAATGCAGTTTATGCAGCAGTGTTAACTAAAGATTTCTAGTAAGGGAGCCAAGCTTTCCACTTGATATTGCAAATGATGCAAACTTCAAAAAATATCCTTAGACTATATAACAGTTATTTTGCCGTACAGGCCTGCAAAACCAGTCAACCTGTGATCTTCCTTTATCGTGTCTCTTGGTAACACAAAAACAGTAACTGGCCTGTAAAACAACACTCACACCTCCATCTCTGATCTAGGTACCAACCTGTACAATATGGTCCTTGGCATCTGCAAGGATCCTATAGTTCTGATACAGATTCTCAGTGGTAGACATGCTGCCCACTGCACAGATCACACAATCATACTTAATTGTCCTCAGTGTTACCACAGAGTGTGTGTAAAAAAGCTTTCTATGTATCCCCAAAATAAGTGCATGTTACACTACACTGAACATCAACAGATTTTAATGATCCCAATCCATATGGCCCCCAGACCCCCACTAATCCCTTCAGCAGTATGTCTCTCCAAGTATGTGCAAGCACCAGATTGAAACATTTCCCCCAGTGAACCATTCACTCAGTAGTTTCAAGTATGCACAAACACCAAAATGAAACATTTCCCCTAGCGATCCATTACTATCAGTAGTTTCAATGCACAAGCTCCACTAATCCCTTCAGTAGTATGTCTCTAAATATGTACAAGCAAGCACCAAAATGAAACATTTCCCCCATTACACCAATCCCTTCAGCAAGACAAGGGCCAGCAATGCATTCATAATCATGGACTCTGAGTCTGGGACTTTGCATTTTCATTAATCCATGAAGCGGGATTGAAGAAAGAGCAGTTCATGCTTAAGCAAACCACAGACTTTCAGGATATCTAGACAATGCAAAGGCCTTTTTATAAAAACTGTCTCACCTCACCTCCCTCCCTCTCCCTATCGCAAAGGAATAGACTATAGTTAAATACACACACACACACACACACACACACACACACACACACACACACACACACACACACACACACACACACACACACACACACACCACACATACACCTAGCTAGAAGCAAAGTGCTGCTACATGGTTAATACATTTGCAGAGCATGGACTCAGACAGTCTGACTTTCAATTCAGGATGACAACAAAAATCCGGAGGCTAAGGGAAAAAAAAATAAGTAGCTACAGTACAACAATCACAGACACACACCTGACCTAGCTGGAAGCTAGAAGCATTGACATTTTCCTTTTTTTCTTTTACCTTGAGGCGAGGAGCCGGGGAAGAACTGGTGATAAATTTTATCATGACTGGTCTGACTGCTGCATGCTGTACTAACAAATGACTTGCCTTGCTCAGCTCGGTTACTCTAACAAAAAAACTAAAGTGTCATCTGCTCTCTCAGTCATCCAGTTGACTCTCTCTCTGATTCTGCTGCAACCATGTTGCTGTACGGAAAAAAATAAACACAAAGTCAGACAAGACAGGACAGTGCACACCCCCCTCGAGCCCTCAGCTGAATTGCGACAAGCTGACAGTCTGCTCACATTGCTGACGTCATTACACAAACCCCCTACACATGATGATGTCAGCAAAAATTTGCATGAAAATAAAAAAATGGGAAATTTGGGAATTAAAGGGGCAGCTCAGGAATTTGTGGCACCCCGTTATTTTGACCTCAAACTTGGTGAATACCAAGCAATTTGCTATGGTTGAGATGTATTCTCTAAATCCCTGGGGTTGGGGAATATGCTCCTTCCCAGTATACTGTGCAATCTAAAACTAATATAATTAGCAGGGTGTGTGAGAGATCCATTTTGCCTTACCACCCTGCAAAAAAAAGTAGATTTATTTTGCGTGGTTCAAGGTTGTACCTCAGAGAATGCTTGTTGAGGTTTCTTTTTTAGCCTTTTGTAGTTGATGATTTTAGTGTTGAGCTACTAAAATTTAGACTAACTTCAGTAGAGCCATATATACATGCTTGGGTTACCTTCATTTGGTCGACAGACCATTTGACTGAAACCCATTTGATCAACAGGCCATTTGACTGACAACCAGTAATTCAGTACACGTCAAGACAAATAACAGGGATTGGTCCCCCTCCCCAATGTCCTGTGACCCTGGAGTTGGTATATATATAGTTAGGGGGTGTGTGGGGGGTGCATCCCCCCACATTGGGGGGTGTAGGGGGTGAAGCCCCCCACTTATATTTGTTCAAAATCTGTACTTTTTGACATTGGGGAGGGGGACCAATCCCTGTTATTTGTCTTGACGTGTACTGAATTACTGGTTGTCAGTCAAATGAACTTTAGATCAAATGGGTTTCAGTCAAATGGTCTGTCGACCAAATGAAGGTAACCCACATGCTTACATACAAATAAGTAATATATATAGATATATATATATATATATATAGATATATATATAGATATATATATATATATATAGTTCCCTATCAGAAGCCTGAAACACTATAAGCCTGAAAATCAAAATCCTGAAACCAAAAGCTGAAAATTCAAAATCCCAAAAACCCAAAATCCTGAAACTCAAAATCCTGAAAACACAAAATGGACATACTGACGTCATTGTGGCTTTGCTATTGTTAGCCCTGTGGTGTTAGGTCATGCGTTGGGTTCAGGTAAGTGTGTGGTTGATTTTATGTTAGGGTTAGTGGCGGTTTAAGTGAGTTAGGGTTAGGGCGCAGGTTAGGCATGTATGCAATAGTGACAAATATTGGGGTTAGGGGCGGTTTAAGTGAGTTAGGGTTAGGGCGCAGGTCAGGTGAGTGTGCGATAGTGACGGACCTTAGGGTTAGGGTTAGGGTCAGGGTCAGTTGGTAGATATTAGTGTCTTTATAGTGACATATTAGCATTATTTGTGTTTTCAGGATTTTGAGTTTCAGGATTTTGGGTTTTCGGGATTTTGAACTTTCAGTCTATAGTTTTCAGGATTTTGATTTTCAGGCTTATAGTGTTTCAGGCTTCTGATAGGGAACTATATATATATATATATATATATATATATATATATATATGTATGTATGTATTCACACACACACACACACACACACACACACACACACGCATTATTACATACATACATAATAAAATAAATAGTTATTTGTAATGAGGTGGAATAGTTTTCAGGTGATAGGGAGTAAGGTGTCTCTAAACCATATGGAAGAATATTAAACCACAAGAAAAAAATGATATTTCATGAGTAACACAGTTGCTGTTTAAACCTCTTTAGAATCACGACAAAGAACTACATCTGCAGACAAGCTCAGCTGAGACTTCACAGCAATCAAGTACTTACAACTTGCTTAGAAATCAACTTTCCTTATTGAAAAAATATATTAAATTAATAAAGATTTTCAGCATTAACATGGCTTCATTAGATCACTTGATAAAGTCCAAGTTAGGGCAAAAAATGCTCATTTGCTTAACATTTTTTATTTTCAGTAAAGAAGTATCACATCATCTGAAGAAGTATCCCTGTGAGGGATTGTCAACTTTAAAGGATGTTATATATTTTGTTTTCCTACTGCTTTTGCTTAAAAGTATTGCAATGCAAATCATCTAACAACTATTTAAGCTTCTTTAGCTTCTACCGGCAGTTCTTTGGTGGCCGACACTAACTGCTTTTAAACCCCAGCACAAGTGCTAAACAATGCTTAACTGATCAGTCTCTTTCCAATTTTAGAACATCATTGCACTCCATGCAGAAAGGTAAATACTTTGAATGCTATTACATTAAAAACACTGGAAATAAAGTCATTTTCAGTAATGGATATATTCAATTATTCAGTATTTCAAACAATACTGAAAGTCTTACAACTTCTCAAGACATAAGAACACAAAATATTTTTTCATAGTTGGTGGGAAGGGCAAACCCTCCAACCCCTGCTTTAAACACTATCACCCTCTGACACATATAACAACACATATCACACTGCTTCAATGAAACATGGCTGACTCATTTATATAGTCAGAAAAAGATTACTACATTTAGTAGATTCAATAAATAACTATACTCCGAACACATATACACACACACACACACACACACACACACACACACACACACACACACACACACACATACAAGCATATATACACATATACAAATATATGTGTGAATCTTTTAAAGTTTTGATGGTATTACCACAAATGCCTGAAATACCACTAAGAAAGAAATTTATGACAAAATACAGCAATAGGAAATAGATTGGATTAGACACTGTCATTTTCCCATCTTCATATTTTTCTAAGCTTCATATTATTATATACAAGTAACAGGGGCTGCAGGCATGTTACTAAAGGATTCTCTACACAATCTCAACAAGAAATTCCTCGAGCATAAGTAGCACACCTAAAGAAAAGTCAAGCATCATCATAATGCAAAATCTTTTTTTCCATAAGAAATCATTGCTGGTGCAATTTCTAAAGGTGTGCCAGCAATGATTCACTTTTAGGGATATTTCCCCTTCTTCTCACTTCTTCTCAGAGTTGGTATATATAAATTCAGGAGGAGCTTTCATCTTTTTGGTTTTCAGGCCTTTTTTTTTCATTCTGTCGAAGCATTGAATTTGACACCTAAAGAAAAGTCAAGCATCATCATAATGCAAAATCTTTTTTTCCATAAGAAATCATTGCTGGTGCAATTTCTAAAGGTGTGCCAGCAATGATTCACTTTTAGGGATATTTCCCCTTCTTCTCACTTCTTCTCAGAGTTGGTATATATAAATTCAGGAGGAGCTTTCATCTTTTTGGTTTTCAGGCCTTTTTTTTTTCATTCTGTTGAAGCATTGAATTTCAGGAAGTCATTTCAGAGTACAATCTTACTAGACTCATCAGTTTCTTTTTTGTAAGATCCATTTTGTTAATTTTATTTACTGGCTATAAAAGCATTCTGCATTAAGCTTTGCTGTATAATATTCAGTGTTAAATATATTAATGTAATGGCTGTCCATTACTGGTTTATTTGTGGTATAAATGCATGTTCTTTTTATCCACGGTTGTTTTAACTAGTTTTACACATTGTTGATTGTCTTTCCTTAATAAATGATTTACTGATTAATTTACTTTTTTAATTTACTTTATTCATTTATTTATTTTAATGTTCTGCGGTGCCTAGTTCCTTAGTAAATGATTGACTGGTTAATTTACTGGTTGAGTGATGTCTGTGTATTACAAGAGTTGATAAAACATAATTTATTGAACATATTGATAAGGAAATAAAGAAGAACACAAAGTATGTTGTACTTCCTTAACAGATTTTCCAACAAAACGACAGAGTACATACTTCTAGTCAGAAAGATGTATATCTGAACCAGAAAATTACTAGAAAACATTGGTAAAATAGTGGGGATCAGTGGGATTGGATGTATTAAAACATTGACAAAATTACTACAATACCTAATGGAATTAACTGTAAAAAGGAGGTATGGAAAATAATGAGTCAAATAATAAAGTGTTACACACATCCACAGCTTTTAATAAGATCAGAATTTTTTTCTTTTGAATGCCTGACCCTCATTTCTTTATTTGTTATACTGTGAATTATTTTGTTTTTATTACATAATTGTGTAACTCACCAAAGTCAAAGTATTTGACTCTGTTCTTCTACTCCATAAGATAAATATTTGTAGTCTCATGAGGACTGTTTGATCTCATAAAGAACAAATGTTTAATAAATGGAAGCTTCTTTTTTGCCGTTGCAATAATTGCTGAATTTATCATTAAGCAATTCTATTTTTGTGTTTTATTCATCAACAAAAGTTAAATAATTGAATGCCTTTATTGTTTCTTCTACAAGCAACATGCAGAAATCTAGCTAATGAAGCTCTTTGGACTTTTCAGAAAATCTGCTTGCTGTGAGAAATAAGTCAAATGTTCTAAATTCAAAACATCCAGTGTTAATCCAAACTTTTTAAAGTGGAAGAATTTCAGAATAGTACAATCAATAATTTACACTTAAAATGATACTTTTCTACAAAAAAATGCAGAGTATGCAAACAGCAATGTAGTTTTCAGTTCTGAAGATATATGTTTGTCGGTTCAGGCTGGTATGTTCTTCACTATCTGAAAGTGTTCTTACCAGGAGGCCTAGCAAATAGCATGCAGGTGATATAATGTAACATTCATGAGTCATATATTCCATGGTATTTCTCTAGAACATCTGAATAATAAACAATGTATATATATATATATATATATATATATATATATATCTATATATATATATATATATATATATATATATATATATATATATATATATATATATATATATATATCTTTAAAAATATGCAATATACGGTTATATTTAACAATACCCTAAATTCCAGTAGGTTTCCTTCTTGCCTTCTTGTAAACCTGCTCCAGTTCTGTAACCTCTAATCCCCCAAGATTTCTTAAGAACTGCACTACCGGAAAGAGCCTGATCAGTAAGCGATGAAACGGCATTTCACCTAACCTCCATTTGTCTCAGCATTTAATTTCTACTATGTGTTTATCTTTTACTCTTAGCCTGGTGGCATAGGTTTCAGTCATGCTACCAAGCATATTTCAACCAAAATGATTTTATCCACAGGTACATGGGAATTTTAAAATACTGAGGCTCACAGCTTGCATTTATGAGATCCTCATAGAATAGTATGGTAAGTGTAATTAAAGCAGCATTACAACAGAACAGAATGTAAACTGATAAACACAAAACGATGTCGCCTACTCAGATTCTTATAAATTGCTAGCCTAAAGTTTAGTAGTTCAAAAATAAAAATATATAGTGCACAATCTGCATCAGAAACAAGACAGGTATATCAGGAGAGGAATGGTTAAGTAACCAAGAAAAAATACATAAGGTTCTATTTATCATTGTATAATAAACAATATTTCTGCATTTTTAGCAAAAAATATGTCATTATGTTGATCTGGATCAAGGCAGATCATTCCTCAAATACCAGGTTAAAGGATTTAAATCTTTATCAATGAATTAATAAGCGACATTGGCCTGATAGATTCATATTCTAACAAATTCCACACCTCCAGATCAAACTTCCACTACATACCAAGTGGAGTAGCACCCTTACCATCTTCAATGTATATCTAAATAACTGGACAGGCAGCATCAATTTCTCCCCTGTCTGTTGTATGCTGTCCTCTTTGAGGCAGAGGGAGCTTTTGAATAATGATTACTGGCTAGGCTTCAAATGCTCAACAGACTGATTGCCTGGTCCTTTCACATGAAGCTATGAACCTAATAACACACAATAAGAATTGAAGACTTTCTTAAGATATATATTTTAACTCATTCTTGCTCTAAACAATAGCAATAAACAATAAAGATGTGTATACTGTTTATGCTTCTTACGCAAGATATTCCTAGATGAATTTTCTAATTAATTTGGGCATTCATTTAAAACAATCTCAACTTTCTGCATTGATGGTAGGATGGCAAAAGAGTATTCTATAACCTGCCCAAAGTATGTGACCAAAACCTCTGCAGGCAATCAGCAGATTACTCTATTTGGCTTGTTGACTACCAACTACCTTTGCGCACCCACAGACAAGACTGAACTGTTCTTATAATGCCAACATTTGATTTGAGAGAGACAGATCCTCATACAGGATTTAGGTGAAGATATTCAGTTTTCACTATACGCCGTCTAAGGAGTTATTCATGAACCTACCTAAGAATTTTATGCACACTTGATGCTATTCAAAATGCTGACTATATGAATTGGATGGATATATCCGATGAAGGTAAGATCTAAGCAGCCATTAGTGTATGGCTTAATGTAGCACATACCTCTCAACTTCTTAGCACAAGAAATGTGGATAAAGCCTAAAATAATGGGGTGACAAAGACCCAAGAATAGGGACTGATTTTAAATATTGCTCTTATAAACTTAGAAATTGCTAGAATAACAGGTTTTATGTTTCTATGCATGTTTCTGAAGGATATGAATTTTGAAACTCAAATATATGTTGTTATTTACTGAGTTCAGTCCTCAGTGACTTGCCTAAAAACTACAAAGTTAATGAGAAACACACCAAAAATATGAGGCAAAAATCTAGGCATTTGAGAGGCACAATGTGGAGTGCTCAATTTAGATGGATATTTGCATTGCTACAGAAACTGTACTCAAACACACAGAGAAATCATGTATTTAGATATTGAATGGGGAGGGCATTGTAGCTTTATATAACTGCCTACAAAGTATACATAAACTGATTGGTGCTTATACTGAGTATTCTCCACATTGGGATTCACATGATGTTTTTCAGATTATAAAAACATTTTCTTGCTATCTCACCCCATTATCCAATACTTTAACTTCCCAAGCAAAAGAGGGTTATAGCTGTGGTGACTCTCAGTGTCTGGATGGAAACTGCATTGTTATTATCATGTGTACTGAAATGGAAAATCTACATTGTCAGGAAACCAACACTAACACCAACAATTAATAAAACTGACTTTTTCTGACATTATCGCCTGAACGGACACATGCACAAACTGCTACATATTCATCTCTTATTTTTTCTTTTTTTTTTCATAGGGTTTGCAGACTCATTTGAATGTGAAGTAGGTAGGGAATGGAATGGAGGTAAGTAAAATGGAAAGGGAGAAGAGAGGTACAGGAAAAAGAAGTGCGGCAGAAGACAAATGGGGTGTGGGGTGCTATTTAAATACAGGGTGGTAAGGGCTCTGGTCTATCTGCCATGGATGTTTGATGCTCATAGTGGATGATTTGTCTGTGTCCCAGTGATGAGAGGAGTGATATTAGTGCAGGTACTTCAGCTATGAAGCCTACTGATAAGGTTCTTTTTAGTAAAGGCCAGTAGTAGGCATTGCTGTTTTCAGCAGGGTTAATGATTAAAAATGTAGGGAAAAGAACAAAGAGAAACAAAATTATGCAAGAGTGGAAGGAACTATGATTTGAAGTAACTTTTTGAAAAGCTGGCCTAGGCTGCAGGATAGATCTCAGGTCAGTAGGCAAGGTGTAAGGCCATGAGGAAGGTGGTGCAAGCTGACCTTATTTTCAAGGCAGGCTATCATTTCTGCCACTGTGTCTTAGCATTTTTTTCTGTGTTAACAGTTATCCATTTGTTCCAAAAATTAAGTTGACTAGAGATAAACTTATCATTGATGGGAAATGGGGTAGCAGAATCCATCCTTCTCTTTTGGGGTACTTCAGTTTTTCAGAGCCATGTTTGCTCATTCTGGAGGCAACCTTCTATCTTTGGGATGGCAAACCATCAGGCTGGCATTTTGCAGTCCTTTAGCAATCATTAGCTCTCTTGGAGGATGGTCACTGTTGCAGGGTGGGATTAAAGTGAAATCCTGTGGCCTCATTGATAGACATGGGGGCTTAGAGACTGTTTTTTGTGAAAAGTGGTTTCATTTTTTCTCTTGTCTTTTGTACCTTTTTGTAGTAAATCACTAAGGGTTTTACAGGCAGTAACTACCGCCAGACATTAGTTCACACTTCTTATGCTCCTGATTTTGGGTCTTTGACTCCTATTATTTTTGGCCAGAATTCTTGAGCAAAAAAGTGGAGATGTGCAAGGCCAGGAGTTACTTGAGTTACTTACTTTATTACAATAAATAAATAAAATAATAATAAATTTTATAGTAGAAGTATAGTGTAGGCACTGCTACTTTTTCCTGGTAGCAGTCTCTGAGGCTACTACTGCTGCTGCTGTTTAGGATGCGTATGCCTTCAGGAACAAGTAGCCCCTGGTGGGTAGGAGCAGTAATTTACTTCCAGACATGTGCAGGCTACAATTTTTATAGAGAATTAGGAGATATAGGGGCTGGGCCTCTTAACTATGTGACTTTATTTGCTGGAGCTAAGGTAGGTTGAGTTAATGACAGGCTGGAATGTCACAGAAGGTCAAAGTTGCCACAGTTTTGGTCCATTAAAAAAAAAAAAAATGATTAAGATTTGAGTCCTGTCAGAGGTATTGCCTTGGTGAATGATGCAATGAGGGTGATTCAGGATTTTAATGACCCTTAGCTAGCCAAACCTGTGAGTCTGTATTCTAGAGACTCTGGGGTTTTCATTTTGTTTTTACTGATTGTTTTTTCAGTGACCTTCTCACTTATTGTATTAATTTGTTGTTTGGGATATTTTTGCAGTGACCCTAAAGATAATGGACATCAGCTGGGTATAACAGCCCTGTGTTTCTTATGCTTAGTCAAACACTCTGCTTGTGCTGTGCTGATGATGTCATAACAAGGCCGTAATATGCATATCCACAGCTAGTGAGGTTTGGCTTTATTGGCCTGAAATTGTCCATTAAAATGTGTGTGTGTGTGTGTGTGTGTGTGTGTGTGTGTGTGTGTGTGTGTGTGTGTGTGTGTGTGTGTGTGTGGATGTGGGGGGTTAGAATCATGAGGGGAGGACAGAAGGTATACATTATTTTTTGAGTTGTGGCAGGACATGGAGGTGGTATTAGCCTCATATAAGTTGGAGGGTCCAGTCAAAGTTTTACCCTTTTTGGGTTTGGAAGTGGGATGCAGGTTTCAGATTGTTCCTCCTTCTGTTAAATAAACTGTACAAGCTACATGCCAAGACTGTTGTCTTTTTGAAGATAGCTAAGGACAAGATCAGAGATGCTATGGACCTGCTGGGTTTGTTGAATTTTGCTTGCAGAGAGGTAGTACCTGTAAGGACTTTTTACAGCTGTTTGGCTAAATAATTGAGTGAAGTTAGATTTAAGCATCATAAAGAGAGGGTGTTGACGGTTGAAGACCTTTCTGTTAGGGATTATTTTTTTTTGCTTTGCATCTGTGTAATGGTGTACCCTTCTGGCAGGAGGAATGTGTGTTATCAGATTATCTCCAGCTGCAAACAGATATACCTGGGAGATTAGCCATGGCACCTTATTTTAGAGGGAAACGGTTTACAGTGGCCATTTGAGTGGTGAGAAAATTACCTTCTAGGAGCTGACACCAAATTGGGTCAGTATTGTTTTCTACTCTGACAATGTGTGGTAATGCAAGTTTTGTCGAAAAAATCAGCTAGGTTACAGTTAGTTCAGGTGTTATTTACAGTTAATTTTTCATTCTCTGGAAAATATTCTGGATAGATTGAATGTGATAGGTATAGTTTTCTCATTTTCAGTCTCACAGGCTTCATGGTTTGGTTTCTGTGGCAGAACAGCACCAGATTTCAGTACCAGATGATTTATGGAAAATCGGTAGTTTGCAAAATATTAGTTACTACAACAGTCTTAGGTTTATAGGTTCATAGGTACTAGGCTATTGGCCCTAAGGGCCTATACAAGCCCAGCCAAAAAGGTACCCTAGCTTTTGCCACCCAAGAAAATTATTTTCCTGTGCCAGTGTTGAGCAGAGCCACAGAAGTGATCCCCAGGGTGAATTTCCTATTTCCCATCCAATCATCAAGATTTTTCTTGAAGAGTGCTAATGAGGAGCTTTGTTTGATATAGATATATAGTTTATTCCAGAGTATGGGAAGGCTTTGGGACAGGAATCTATCCCTCCGGCATGTTCTGTTTATTGTGGTGACAAGGTTTAGGCCCCTAGAGTGTGTAGCATAGAGGGATTGGGATTTCTGTAAGTGGAGCATGTCCAACAGCTCTGGGTTTGACATAGCTTTGTATGTTAGGAAGAGATCACCTCTGAGTAGGTGATATTCAACGGAGTAAAGCTGGAGTTTTTTGAGACGGTCTGCGTAGGGTATCTGTTTGAGGCCAGTAATTCTCTTTGTGAGGTATTTCTGTGGCCTTTACAGTTGTTATAGATGTCTTGCGAGGTACATACCAAAAGGGGCGTTGTACTCTATAATGGGTCTAATGAGTGATGAGTAGAGGGGAACAATGACCTTTTTTTTCTGGATGAGAAACCTTTTGTGATGAAGTGTGCCATGTAGAAGGATTTCCTGACTACTGTGTTGATGTGATTATTAAAGGAGATACTACTGTCCACCTGTGTTCCAAGGTCTCTTATCACACTTTCGGTGTTAAGTATACTACCACCTATGTTGTAGTTCATGGGTACAGAGTTTTTACCAAAGGGGATGACAATGCACTTTTTGGCATTGAGCTTGAGGCTTTGACACCAGGCAGCTGTCTCAGTGAGGCCGTTTTGTAGGATGTCCACATCGTTAGGAGTTTCGATTATGGCTCCTAGTTTGCAGTCATCTGCGAACTTCATTAGCCAAAGACCTTCTGTGTTAGCCTGTACTTCAGAGAAGTAGATATCAAACAGGAGAGGACCCAGGACTGAACCCTGTGGTACTCCACTTGTCACTGGTCTGAAGTCGGATTTGGAGTCTGCTACTTTAACAGTGTGGGTTTTGTCAGTGAGCCAGTTGGCAACCCATCTTGTGACATAGGGATGTATGCCTAGTTTAGTGAGTTTATCTATAATTCCAGAGTGGGTGATGGTGCTGAAAGCCTTGGCAAGATCTAGATTGGCTGTGTGAACCACCTTACCCTCATCTACGGCTTCGGTGACTGCTTCAAAGAAGTCTATCAGGTTTAGGAGACATGATCTGCCGTTTACAAACCAAAACTGGGTGGGGTCCAGAGTTTGGAGCTTACCAATGTCTTTGTTTATAAGTTCCATGATGATACATTCTATGGCCTTGCAGACCAGGCTTGTCAGGCTAATGGGGCAGTAGTTCTTGGGGTCTGTGGTGGCTCCCCCCTTGTGGAGTTGGATAACCGTTGCTGTGCACCATTCAGCAAGCACAAAGCCTGAGGTGAGGCTATGATTGAACATTGTACTTAGGTGGGGTGCCAGCTCGTTCTGTAGTTTGTGTAGAATGCAGCCTGAGATGTTGTCCGATCCCATGGATGCTGTGTTCTTGGCTTTAGAGGGTGTGTTTTTTACCTGTGCAGCCATAATTACAGGAACTTTGCATTCATCCGGTATAGAGATGGGCCCTTTAGGGGGTGAGAGGGGGGTAAAGTTAGCACTGAACCTATCTGCCAGGATGTTGACAATATCAGTTGTGTCTTTATATTTAGTGCCATTGTGCTGTGACTCAGAGCAGATCTGAGTGTCGCCATTGAGATTCTTGACATAGCTATAGATGCTTTGTGGTTGTCTTTAGAATCAGTGGCAATTTTGTTTTCGTAATTAGCTTTGGAGGATTTTATCAGGGGTCGCAGCTTCTTACTGAGGCTGACCAGGGAGCTCCTCCACTCATGGGATTTTACTCTCTTTTGCAACAGTTTCTTCCTTCTGTTGTACAGTTTGTTTATGGCAGGGGACCACCAGATCTGCTTCCTTTTTTGGAGGCTAGCATTTTGGTTCTGTTTAGGATAGCACGATCCATTCACTCGTTTAAGTGCTTATAAAGTGCAATTGTGTAGGATTCAGTAGTCATAACTGTATTGTCCATCTGTGTGGGTGTCATGAAGTTCACCACTTCTGCCTTAAGAAGCATGAAGTTGGCTTTGGAGACATTTTTTACTGTCGTTTCCTTAATGGGGGGTGGGGACAGGATGTGGATATCTAGGGTGATTAGCTTATGGTCGGATCAGACTAATGAGGCGTTGACTTCAGGTGTGAAGCACCGGTCACTCATGTTGGTAATGACTAGATCTAGGGTATTGTTGCCCCTGATGGGGGTGTGGATAAGTTGATCCAGGGCATTGGAGTTTATGAATTCCAGAAAGCGTTGAGTGAAGGAATTGGTACATGAGTAGTTTTCCCAGTTAATGGTGGGGTAGTTGAAATTGCCCATTATTAGGGTGTTTGGTTGAAAGCTAATATTTTCCAGTACATCAAGAAAAGAGGAGTGCGAATCCTGGGGCATGGTGAGGGATCTGTAGCAAGCTACAATTTGGATTGCAATTTTGCCCAGAGTTAATTGCACTTGGATAACCTTGGATGCATTATGCTGAGCAACTAGCCTGGAGGTGTGGATATCCTTAATGAAAATGGACACACCTCCGCCTTTGGTGTTCCAGTCCAGGTTACATGGCTGAAAAGTGTGGTATGAGTTATAGCCTGGTAGTGCGGGGTTGCTCACTGGATCCTTGAACCAGGTCTCAGTCACTGCACAGATATCGATGTTCTCCATTTTGAGGAGTGCCTCGAGTGAGTGCATTTTGAGATTTAGACTTCTAGTTTTGAGTAGCATCACCCTCAGTTTTTGCATGTCTGTTCCTGTTATGGTGGTGAATTTGTCATTTGAACCTTGTCTAAAAAAGGCACTATAGGGCCAGCAAGAACCTTAGCCAGTATCCGGAATCCCAGGGGTGACAGGTGCAAGCCATCTCTGGCAAAGCATCATGGTCTGTCAACCACGTCATCCCAGGCAGCCAGATACTGGATCCCTTTAGTATGACACCAGAAGCTTAGCCAATTGTTGAAGTCAATCATTTTGTCCTTGTACTGTGGTATGATTCTGGGTGATGGCAGGATGCTACTCAGGGCTAGGGTCATACCTGCCTGGGCTACATGATCGGAGAGCTCTTCCATGTCTCTTTTCATGTAATCCAGGGAGGTATGTCTCAGGTCATTCACACCAACATGGACAATGACAGAGTCATATTTGTACTTGTTGTGGAGTGACCTGAGTGCGTGGGTTATGTGGCAGATCCTGGCACCAGACAGGCAGCTGACAGTTACCTTCTCCTTGTAACCTTCTTGGGCTACTGCAACTGGAAACAAATAGCTCTTCTACAACCCATGTATGTCTTTAGTGGAGTCATTACCTAGGCAAAATAGGCTTGGTTAGGAGGGTGGCAAGGTATGCGATCCACATCTGTGAATTAGGTGAGGCTGTGAGAATGAGAATGGTGTACTTGGCATTTTTAAGTGTGGCAGCCAGGTTTTTTTACTTTGAGGAACACTACCAAGTAATGATGGATCGTGAGACTGCTGAATGGTTGGGAAAAATTAATGATCTGAGGTCTGTAACGAGGCTCCCTTTAGGTAGGCAGTTACAGTTACTATGTTTATTGTTAAGGGAACTGCAGTGGTATCAGAAAGGTATATTTCTTATGCTGTATGAGTGATGCTGTCAGTTTTTATGTAGGGAGGTGCCTTTCATGTAACAGAGATGCTATGTAATCTGAAGTGTTGGAATTTCTGTATTACAACATCAGTGGTTTTGGTTTGGTTATGTAGGTCTAAACTGGATCTAGTTAGTCATGGGCAGCAGGTGGATTTAAGCAGACACAGTAAGATCTTTTTGTGCCCAGTGGCATGGGCTTTTGCTTGGAGGAAGGTAGCAGCATTTAATAGAGTGAGTTTGATCTTCCTGTATCAGGATAAGTGGCAAGTTACAGTTAGGCTTTTTGATATTGTTAAGTGGGCAATGAAGTGTCAAGCTGTCATCTATATGTAGGCCTTCTGAATTAGCACTAGAAGGAAATTGAATGAGGTAATAAAGAAAACGGTTAATTGGTCTTCAGATGGGCCTATTTCTTAGTTGACTAAGGAATAGTGAATGTTTATCTGAGCTACTGTTAGCTGTTTGTTCTTTATTTGTATAGTAGGGTGCAGAAGACTTCTGATTTTGGGACACTCATTTGTATTTCTGGTTACCGAGTGAACAGCAGTGAGATGTCTTTTGACCCTTTGCAGTAGGAGGTATCCAGACAAGGATGCAGAAAGATGGTCTGGTGTCATTTGCTTGCTAAGCTGGATGTGGCACAGGGAACACTTGAGATATGGAGAATCATTGGAGTAATTATTTGTGCATTGCACCTAAGCAGAAATGGTTATGGATAGTGAGAAATGTGGTCCTGGTAAAACAAAGATTTTCAGGGCCATTTGTAGTATTGTCACTAATTCCTAGGTTGGCATGGAGAAGACTGGCAAATTTATGGCTACTCCGATGGCCAGCTAGGAGGTTTTTAAACCATAGAGCTTTGTTGTTTTTGGAATTTTGTGTTTTGAATCATTGAGACTTTACAGGCAGGGATCCAGTGAGGTTTAGGCAAGGAGTTCATTTGTGTATCACGAGGTTCGATTTGTTTAATGTCCATTTGCCATTATCATAGAAGGATTTGGTGGAAGATTAAGGAATGCACTTACATGTTTAAATATTTGCATATGTATTATGGTACTTAGCTATATTGCCAGGAAGAAAGGACAGGATAATAGGCTGCTGTTGAGGCAACACAGTGAGTGCTGTTAAGGAGGTTCTTTTTGTCACAAAGTAGCTGTTTTATTCCACTCCCCCTTTCCTTGGTCTGGGCTGGGTAACCTAACCTTTGGCTAGGGTTCTCCTTGACTGGGAGGGTGGCAAAGGAAGCCAGCAAGTAGGTGTGTTTGAGGATATCCCTATACATGCCCTGATAGGGAATGATTTTGATAATGCAGTATCTTGTGTGCATGCCTGTGGGTCTGTTAGCCTGGGGACGAGACCCAGACATACTGCAGACCTGAAGCCAGGACTGGTGTGGTGGTTACTTCAGAGAGGGAGCTACCCTGTAGCAGTGAGATTGAAGGTGAGCCATAGCTGCTTGTGGATACTGATGTTCCCTTGGACAGAGTTACTGCAAGGGCAGAGGTGAGTAGTAGTACCCAGGCTGACAGTGAGGAACGGCTATCAGAGGATACCAGACTTCCTGTGGAAGGGGAGCTGGGAGGGGTTACAAAGAGAGAGCTGAGACAGGCTCAGCTCTCAGACCCTACATTACAAGGCCTTTGGGAGATAGCTAGTGAGGCACCTGATTCTTAATGGAAGGAGGGATCTGTATACTGGGACAAAGGGTTACTGTACAGAGAGTGGACCCCTGATGGAGGGCTAGAGGCTGAGAGAGTACAGCAGTTGGTAGTGCCCAGAGCCTACCATCTAGCACTTTTATCCAAAGTCCATGATATTCCCTTTGCAGGTCATATGGGCATAAAATGTACAAAGACACAGATTATGCAGAACTTTTATTGGCTTGGGATTTCCAGAGATGTAACAGGGTACTGCAGGACCTGTGAGCAGTGTCAAAAGGTAGGCAAGGCAGGAGACAAGGTGAAAGCTCCTTTGATGTCTTTGCCTGTGAATGAGGAGCCATTTCAGAGGGTAGCTATGGATATTGTGGGGCCTATGAGTACCCCAAGTTCCACAGGGAAAAAGTATATTCCAGTGGTAGTAGATTATGCTACCAGATACCCCGAGGCAGTAGCTCTGTCATACATTGAGGCAGAAAAGGTAGCAAATGCTTTATTAGAGATTTTCAGAAGGATAGGGTTCCCAAAAGAAATACTGACTGACAGAGGTGTCGATTTTATGTCAGACCTGATGGCCTGTCTGTGGAAGCAATGTGGGGCTAAGCACCTAAAGACCACCATCTACCATCCCCAGACTAATTGTCTGGTTGAGAGAATAAACTCCACACTAAAGACCATGCTACGGGCATTTGCAGACCAGTTTAAGAGGGAGTGGGACAGATATTTGCCCCATGTGTTATTTGCTTACTAGGAATTGCCCCAGGAATCCACAGGTTTTTCACCCTTTGATTTGCTGTATGGGAATAGAGTGAGGGGACCTCTAGATTTAATTTGTGATGAGTGGGAAGGTGAGTGTGAATCCCGCAAGGAATCTGTTGTGGCATATGTCCTAAACCTCAGGATAAGGCTCGGGTTAACTCTTGAGCTTGACCCAGGAGAACCTGGCAGAAGCCCAACAGCAGAAAAAGTCTGGTATGACAGTAATGTTTGAGCAAGAGATTATGCTGTGGGGCAGCAGGTAATGGTTCTCATTCCTGTGAGACACACGCTGCAGGCAGCTTGGGAGGGACCCTTCAAAGTGGTAAGGAAGGTTAGTGATGTTAATTACATAGTAGAACTGCTAGGCAGGAGGCAGAGTCATCAACTGTATCATGTTAACATGATGAAACCGTACCGTGATAGGGTGGCCCTGGTGCTAAGAATTTGCTGTAAGAAGCAGGAGGAATCTGAGGGATATCTACAGTGTAAGAGGCAAGAGGAGTCTGAGGGGGATCTACGGCTACAGGGAGTCACAAAGTAGCTGTTTTATTCCACTACCCCTTTCCTTGGTCTGGGTGACCTAACCTTTGGGATGAGAGGTCTTTAATGCTGCCTGTAATGAGTCTGCTATGTTTTATGATTGGTATATATTCTTTGACTGTTGAAAAATTGCCATATGCTGTGTATCTGTGTGGTTAATAAATGTAAATTGAATGCTGTTTAATAAAGTCTTCTAATGTGGCATTGTAGTGTGGTTTCTTTTGCATCTGAGGTTGTCTGCATGGACAAATGGGGTTAACCTTGAAGGCATATTTGTCTGTGTAGTTGTGCCTGGGTGAGTGAACCATGTAGGGAATGCAGGTAGGCAAAACAGAAGGGGGCTGGTAGTGCTGGAAAATGAAGTCTGTGGTCAGAGTTAGGGAATGAAGAGCAAGGAAGTGAGTTAATGGGTAAAGGGAGGAGCTGAAATTTAAAGAGCATGCGCTTGCTGGTTCTGGTCATTTTGGCATGGGTATTTGGTACTCCCTCACTCTCTCTCTATCTTTTCAGTAAGGGTTCAGGGTAAATGTTTCAATGGTTGTAGATAACTGGGGGCAGAGTTAATCATCTCCATTCTTTAAGAAACAAACCCCCCATTTTCACGGTTTAATTGATATGGACTGGTTGGCGTAATTTTTGGACTGAGCTGTTTTTACACTGCACCAGGTAGGGATATATATAGAATACAGAGAGTGGTTTCCAAATACTACCTGGACTTTTTGTTATTCCACATTGAGCAGTCTTGAATGCTACCCATCATGGGTTTGTTTTATTATATGACTGGTGTATATATTCCTTGAGTTTTGGAAAATTGTCTTGTGCTAGTTATCTGTGTTGTTAACAAATGTAAATTGACTGTTGTTAAAAATCTGGTCACGTGGCACTGAGGTGTGGTTTCATTTGTGTTTGAGGCAGTGTACATGAACAAATAATCTTACGGCACTATATTAAGGTCTAACAAGGCCTGTGCAGTGGCATGGATTAGAATTGTATGAATTTAGGATCAATTTGTCATCCTGTTCTTGTTCTTTGTCTAACAGGAACCAAATGAAAATAACAAAACCAAATGCATCCTGTGATTTCTGGTCTAAATGTGAATTCAAAATTAGAGTATTTGTGTTGTGATAATGGGTGACAGGCTAGCTCTGTGAAATCCAGGGCAGCTTGAGTTTCAGATGCAGAAGGCACAACCTTTAAACTCCTTCAGCAGATGCTTCTGTTTTTGCCACATTTATGTATAAAGATACAATATGTAGCCAGCTACTTGCAGTTGTTGGTATCTTTTCATAACTAAAGCAATTATGCAATCATTTTCATTGAAAACATTATGCACTAATAAAAAAGATACTTCAGTTGTTTAAGTTCATTTCTTGTTTTTAATTTACATCTGCATAATAGATAGCAGCAAGACTTTATAAATGAGTTGCAGACTTTATAAAATGCATAAAACACAATACTATAAAATACAGATTCACGTACTTAATTATGCTCCTCTTCAGCTTGTCCTCTAATCTTTCTATCATACTGCGCCATCTTTCATCCTGCCATGACTAAATAATATATTGCAATATCTCTCCAACTCTATCCCAACCACCTATCCATACTTCCTCTTTACACTCTCCACACATTGTACCAAACCTATTTAATATTGCCCCTCAACTTTACTCCAAATATAGACTGATTAATTCCATTTCAACTCAAACCAAAACAAAATCAAATGCAAGAATCCTCTACAAAAAAACAAGTATGCATAATTCGTAAATATACTAAATTCCTTCTAGGAGGAGATATACACCCTAATCCTGGCCCCACCTATCACAATGAACATAAAGATAATTCTCTCCCACACACTTCTGTAACCCAGCAACAGCCAATCCCCAGCCCTGGTGATCTTTTTTTGCTGCAATAAATGTTAAAAGTATAAGAACTAAAAGTGCTGAACTACATAACTGGACTAAACAATTTAAGGCTGATATTCTCTCTGTTACTGAAACTTGGCTTAAACCCAGCACAAATGACTCCAAAGTTATACCTCCTGCCTATAATATCACCTGTCATGACCGTATAAAGAGAAAAGGTGGTGGCATTGCCTTAGTATTTCCCAGTACCTACCACATTTCCCCTACAGCAAACCAACACCAAAATTCACTTCAGTAGAGCTTCTTGTTGCTTTCCTCAAAATAACCAGTTGTAAACAAATATGTATTACTGTCCTTTATATCCCTCCTGGTGACACTACAGCTTTACTGGAACACATCCTACACTGGATATCCATAACATTTCCACAAGAAAAAAATATTACTAAGAGATGTGAATGTCAATTGATTGGTCATAAACTCTATCTCCCCTTCATCTAGTATGAACTCATATGTTTTTACACAACTAACTAATAGCACCACACATTATAGCAAACCATCAAATTTTCTATTAGACTGGATCCTAGTATCAGACCCTAGCAAATACTTCATCACAGGTGCAATGTCAGACTCTCTCAGTAATCATCTCCCATTCTATATAACTAGATGCACCTTCTAGAAGGAAGAGACTGAAAACAAATAATGCAATTTGGCTATCAAAAAGAGTAGAATGTTAATGCAGGATAGTGAAAAACAGAAAGAATGGCAAAAATATAAAATACCTCAATATCTTGAAGACTTCAGAATGGTTCACAATTGTACTAACAAGCAAATAAACAAAAACAAAAAAGTATACTATAATAACTTTCAGGATAATACTAAACGCAACCCTAAAAAGTTTAGACATCCATTAAAGTAATCTTACATCTCAGCCAAAAATTTAACTGAAACCCCTCTCCTAATAACTCATGAACTGAAACTGCAATAGAGTTCAACTCTTATTGTATGGATAGTATTACATCTCTAACCATGGATTCATCAACATTTAATCCAAACCCTGCCTAACAGCTACATATCACCACATCCACTTTCACCTTCAAACCTGTGCTCACACCCTATATAAAACTACTCTTAAACAGACTTAAACCATGTTCTTCTTCAGGTGAAGACCTTCCAAGTGAGTACCTAAAAACAGCAGTTAATAGCATTGCGATTCTGTCTCTGTCTTTATAAATAAGTAAATTTGTGAATCCCTCATTTCCACTCAATGGAAAAAGTCACACATTATCCCTCTGCACAAAGGAGGAAATTCAACAGACAATAACTTTAGACCTATAGCAATCTTGTCTGTCCGCACCAAAATACTTGGAAAATGTATTTAAAAACAATTGTTAGACGATCTGCTTCAGGAAGAAGTCCTATCCCGTACACAACCTGGCTTCTGTCTTTCCCATAGTACTAGCACTGCCCTTCTAACCTGTATAGCTAATGTCAATAAAGATAGAGATAATGGCAAACTATTCTCTTCCTTATTTCTAGACTTGTCTAAAGCCTTAAACACAGTTTGTCACAGCAAACTTCTACTTCAAATGTCCTCGCTAGATCTCTCGCAGCCCGCCCTTCTGTGGTTAAAAAGCGACCTGTCCAATAGATTATCAGTCAGTAAAATGGCACTCCATGCACTCTTCTTGCCTCCCACTCAGCACCAGTGTACCACAAGGCTCTATCCTTGTTTCTCCCCTTTAACCTTTTCACCAACACCCTATATTCTTCCAGAAAACAGGCCACACTAATACAATACAAAGATGATTCCACTCCCATTTGCACATTGGAGAACATGGTGCACCTCAAAAAAAATTACTCAGGAAGCTCTAACAGCCACTGAAATATGGCTTCATAAATAAGAACTCATGCTCAACCCAAACAGACCAAACTACTACTTCTTTGCACAAATCTCTCTCTCATGAAAAAAATACAAATTAAAGTCCTTTCTCTTGATAATACAACCATTGAACCATTAAAGAGCAAATGTTTTCAACAAGAAGTTACCGCACTAAAGTTTTGTAAGAATGTAAAGAACATGTTTATTTAAGGAAAATGCTAACTATCAGCCAATTCTTTTAGACAATTCCTTCTCTTTGATGAGATGGAATAATGTCACCAGTAAAATCAGGAGAGCACTCATATGCACTTTCATAAGTGAGGCTAATATTAGAAACATTTTGTTTAAAAATTGGAAAATAAACTTTTCAGAAGATTTTTAGTGAAATTGGGTTTTGACCCTACTATTATTTATAGGAGAAGTTTTAATATTATACAAAGGCTGGAAGTGTTACCTACGATTAGTGATAATACCTTGTGTAAAATGAACAAGTGTAGCAGATGCAGAAAATGTCACTGCATTCTGGATTTTAAAATCACTTTTCTTAAGAATTATTCCAAAAGTTTAGTTTGCACTGGTAACTTTGATTGCTGCACTAGACCAATGATATATCTAAGCCAGTACATCTCCTGCAATGCTTTTTACTTAGGTAAAACTGAGCAACAGCTTAAAAAAAGAATTTACTAGCATAATTTTTATCTAAAGAAAGGGAACAGTAAAAGTGCTTTGTTCAAACATTACAGACTTTGCAAACCCTTTAAGAAGTTTGTATTTTTTATTTTAGAAAAGGTAGAGGTTTTGGAACAGTCAGGGTTGTGCAAACATTATTTAATCAAGCAGGACCTGATCTGGCAGTTAAAGCTAGATGATTACACTTATTCCAGCATCAGTGATTATTGTTCTATTGTTCTGATTTTAAAATATAGACAACAATTTATTTAATAAGCTTATTTGTTTATGTATTTGTGGTGTTAAGTTTTTACATATGTAGATTTGCATTTCCTGTTGTTTAGGATTGGCTTATTTATTCAACGTCCAAATGTGATTGGGTAGAACAGGTTATTTAACTTTGCATTTCCTGCTGTTTTTATGATTGGCTTATTTTTGCTTTGTCCGAAAGTAGTTGGGTGAAACAGGTTAATTAACTTTGCATTTTCTGCTGTTTTATGATTGATTCATTTATGCAATGTTTGAAAATGACTGGGTGGAACAGAAGGTTTAATTCTGTATGTTACTTTCTTCTAGCAGTTTTGCAAAAGTCCTGTGGTAGGATGAAAGTGCTAAACTGCTATTTGTTTGCATTTTGTTTTTATTTTAATAAATGTTTTAATTTTAATTTTACTCCTAAACTGGGTCTTTGTGGTACACCATTGGAGGTAGAGATATTTGCTGTTAGATTGTCTTAGAGCCCTGTTTCTATACTAGGTCTCCTGAAGGTTATTGAGAGACAATCTGTGCTTGGCATATAGTGTCCTTAGATCCAGCCAACAAAATGAGCAACGCCAGAAACACTAGCTCCAGTGATCTGAACTTTGCTTGCAACATAAACAGAGCATGCTAGTGAGACAGATATGTGACTCAAAGGATCCCCATGCTCTGGAACAGGCTCCCTGTACATATGAAAGACTCCATCCTTAACTTATGCAAACATAACCTTGACAATTAGATGGAAAATCACAAATTCATCCTCAGGATGGCCCCATGTTTTCATGAGAGACCTACTGTAAACATTCACTAACTAACATTGGATAGGTATTCATAAATTCATCCCTGGGCAGCTCCCACATCTCTTATAGACTGAGGACAACAGTAAACATTCCCTAACAAACATAACACCCCTACATAATTATAATGCAACCTCCAAACTAGCATACCATTCCTAATAAAGATTCCCCACCAATTAAGATGCACATGTTACCAGTGGATGCAATTGGGTTGGCTTGGCTGTCTTAGCTTATGAAGGCTCTGGTGGTCATTATTGTGGTATATACCTATGAAACTATAAAGCCCTCTCCCTGTCAACCCTACTTCATCCAGTTTTCCTCTTGTTACAATCCATCAACCTTTCCTTCCAGTACACTGCTGTGTTTTCCACCAGACATCATCCCTACTTAAAACACCTATGACTCATTTCTCTCAACCTTTATCACACTCATACACTATATACTTAAACCCCCTTGTTTGCAGTTTATCCATCTCCCTACTTCTTAAATACAACTCACATAGAAATGCCACATCTATCTTTTCCCTGCATAAATTACCCAGCATCTTCTCTCTTTTAATTGTTCAAATGACAACTTGTATGTTCCAGGTAGCAATTTCAAACTCATATCCCTCACATATAGCTCCCCATACTCCTACTCTAACCTTCACTGCTTCATCCCTTGAGCTAAGCTGAATGGCATCTATGTTGTAGCACAAATTAACACTTATGATCACCCTCCCCCTGGTAATAAGGATCCTGTGACCATGGTAACCTTCATCACAGTTGTGGTTTTCTCATCTTGCTGAACCACAAACTTCTTAGCACACACTCACTATCTACCTATTTTGCAATTTGCTGAAATACCTTTACTGAATTCTCTGGTAAAATTTCCCGATCTATAACCCCTCATTCCATAGAAATGGCTTTCAGGAATCATCCATTCTGTCTGTCTCCCAAATCTTACAGTCTGTTATTACGTACATCTTTCTTCTTACATGTAAAGCTCCATTCAAAATGGTACCCATCACCATACATTTTATCTACAGTATGTCCCTCTTCCATTCTTCCACGACTATCCACACATTGATACTTAGCCTACTTTATAGCTCTTTCATAGGTTAGCTGAAAACAAATAAACATGCAGAATGAAAAAAAAAATCATCATTGTAATTAGAAAATGATCATGCCTATTAACTATAAACAGCAGTTGAAGTTTGCACAGGCTGAGACAGTGAGGGGATGGGGCAGGGTACAGATTGAAATGGCTTATTCAATAAATGAGGGACTGCTCCACCAACCCTTAAACTTAACTTGACAAGAAATTAGTAGACATATCCTCATGTCACACCAAGAAAATATTCTCTAAAATAATTTCCAGTAAACTTTAACATAAAGTTTTGCTAGCCCCCCCTTCAAAAACATTTGAATCGAACACATTGCCAGCCTTCTACCTGAACAGTCTCATAAATACAAGCTATAGCATAGTAATAGATTGCATAGTTAACTTATGAAATTAATATTGTTTTAAAACAAAAGCAAGCTCCTGCACACAACCCTTCCCAATATAAATTATTAACATAAGCAATTTAATGGAGAAAATATTAGGACATTACCAAGAAGATAAAACATAAAATAAACATGTTTTAGTTTTTCAATAGGTGTATTTACAGAATATTTCTGAGTCCACTTAACTTTCTGTGGCGCATCAATGTCCACTGTAGTTCAGAAAGGTAATCCACTGCAACCTAAAAGTCGTTTAATGCATCTTCTTATCCACAGACCTCTATATTTTTATTTATTTATTTATTGACATTTGTTAACCGGGTTTGTTCAACTGGGCTTGTGGCCCATTTTCAGTGGAGACCCAAGGAGAAAAGCTCCAGTAACACATTTTAAAACAAGTACAATTTTAAACAATATTGATATAATAGCAGTTATAGCAAAATGATTCACATATGTTGGGTTACATGCATAAAGTTAAAGTTGCATTAAAAAGAAGCTAAGTAACAATTTTGCATTGATATAGTTCAATAGGTCAACAATAAACATTTTTTTGTTTGTATAAAATTGTGCAAATGCATAGTAGACACATTGGAGAGAGAGGTGTAATGAGGTACTAAGTATGGTCCTTTTGAGGTTACATAAAGGGAAGGAAGACTAGGTAGGGTCATGGCAAGGGCAGGTTCTGGAATTGTGAAAATAAGCTTTTAGTTCATTTTTAAAGTGTGAGGTGTGGGAGATTGAACGTAAGTCAAGGGGAAGTTTGTTCCAAGCATGGGCAAGGGAGTGTTTGTAGAGTAGTTTGCCTACTGACCTTTTTGGGTGATAGATATCAAGTAATTGTTGGTTAGAAGTACGGAGGGTCCAGGATGGGGTGTAGATGGAGACTAAGGAAGATAGAGATGGACAGAAAGAGGGTTTATAAAGAATAGAGTGTAGCATATGAAATTGATAAGATAGCAGAAACTGGGGAAGTTCAAATCATTGAAGAGAGTTTAAAGAAATGCAGTGGTGTGAGTTGTATGGGGAGTTAGTAATGAATCTGGCTATTTTATGGTAAGTCTGTTGCAGTTTGTTTAGAGTAGATGCCTGGATATTGGTAAAAACTGGGGAGGCGTATAAGAGGGAGGGGAGGAGGAGTGCCTGGCCCAGGTAAATCTAGATTCAGGGGTTAGGAATTTTTTGTTCCGATATGTGCTGTGACTGAAACCTGGTTCAAGGCTCCTGAGAGCACCCCGGCACTATCAGGTTTTACCTCATATCATGCGTTCCGGCCCCAAAACCCGGACCACACCACAAAAGGAGGGGGTGTATCCATATTCATCAAGGATACCCACACCTCCAGGTTGGTGGCAATGCACGAAGCATCGGAAACCATCCAGGTGCAATTAACCATAGGCAAAACTGCTCTACAATTTGTAGCATGCTACAGGCCACCCTCTCAAACTCAGGAACCCCACACAGCCTTCCTGAAGACACTGGAGGGTATAAATGTATCTCCAAACACCATTATATTGGGTGACTTCAACTACCCGAATATAGACTGGGAACATTACTCAAGCCCCAACTTTCTAGCCCAAAGGTTCCTGGAGTTCATAAATTCAAATGCCATGGAACAACTAGTCACCGTTCCCACAAGAGGAGAAAATATACTAGATCTCATCATCACAAACATGGGGACAAAATGCTCCACACCGGAAGTATATCCCTCATTGGTGAGATCAGATCACAAACTTATCTCACTGGAAATCCACATCCCGCCCCCACCCCAAACAAAAAAGACCAAAGTGAAGAACTTCTCTAAAGCAAACTTCACACTACTCAAGACTGGTGTGGTATCCTTCAAGGCCCCCAAGCCAGTGGAAACCACAACCCAAGCTATGGAAGCCCTTACAAATGCCTTCTACGAACACCTCCAGGACTGCATGGATCAGGCAATCCCTAATAAAACCAAGACTCTTTCCACCAAGGGCAAACGTCCAGTCTGGTGGACCCCAGCCATAAACAAACTTTACAATAAGAGGAGAAAGCTGTTACATGATAGAGCAAAATCCATAAAAGAGAAGACACCCTTGATCATTATTAGTAAAAAATACGAGCACTCATAAAATCATCCAAGGCCAACTTTGAGAGAAAAATTGCAATAGATTCAAAAGACAATCATAAGGCCTTCTTCAGCTATGTTAGAAACCTGGGTGGAAACTCCCAGATATGTGCAGAATTAGTCCAAAATGATACAAAAATCACTGAACCCACAGACATTGACAACATACTGGCAGACAGGTTCAGTGCAAACTTCACCCCCCTCTCCCCCCCAAAAGGAGAGATAACTATCCCAGCGGAGTGTAGCCTCCCAGACATCTCAAATGCGCAGGTGAAAGCTGCTCTCTAAAGCTAAAAACACAGCATCAATGGGACCGGATGGTGTCCCCGGCTGTGTGCTACACAAACTCAACGAGGAACTAAACCCGCATATAAGGCAGCTGTTTAATCTTAGCCTTACCACAGGATACGTGCCCAAGGAGTGGCTTACGGCAACTGTGGTCCCACTCCACAAAGGCGGTGCCTCTATGGACCCTGGTAATTACCGCCCCATAAGCTTAACAAGCCTGGTCTGCAAAGCTATGGAGAGGATCATAATGGAACTCATAAACAAAGACATAGGGGACTTGCAGATATTGGACCCGACCCAGTTTGGCTTTGTCAAGGGCAGATCATGCCTTTTGAACTTGGTCGACTTCTTCGAAACAGTCACCAAGGCCATTGATGAGGGAAAGGCAGTCCATACAGCCTACCTTGACCTTGCAAAAGCTTTCGACACTATACCCCACTCGGGTATTATAGAGAAACTTACCAGCTTAAATGTAAACCCATATGTCACAAGATGGGTTGCAAACTGGCTAAAGGACAGAACCCACAGGGTTAGAGTTGCTGGCGCCATGTCAGACTCCATGCTGGTCACAAGTGGTGTCCCACAGGGCTCAGTCCTTGGCCCCCTGTTGTTCGGCATCTACTTCTCAGAAGTACAGGCAAACATAGGAGGACTATGGCTGAGAAAGTTTGCAGATGACTGCAAACTGGGCACCATAGTGGAAAGTGCATCGGACACAGATATCCTTCAGAGGGGTCTCACGGAAACTGATAGCTGGTGCCAGAACCATGGCCTGAAGTTAAATGCCAAAAAATGTATAGTCATACCCTTCGGGAAAAACAAGGTAACCCCAAGCTACCATATAGGTGGCAATCCATTAAGCACAGAAGAGGTTATCAGGGACCTGGGGACCCAGGTTGACAGTGGCCTTTCTTTTGACACTCACATTGCTAAAGTGGTTAGAAAGACCTTCTATATTGCCCACCTGATCATGAAGGGATTCACATCCAGATCAAGTGAGGTCATTGTTCCCCTGTACTCTTCACTTATCAGACCAATGATCGAGTACAATGCCCCATTCGGGATGTATCTCACCTGACACATGCAGCAATTGGAGAGACCCCAAAAGTTCCTCACCAAAAGGATAAAGGGACTCCAAAATCTGTCATATGCTGCCAGACTGAAGAAACTCCAGCTCTATTCAGTCACATACCGCCTGCTCAGAGGTGACCTGTGCCTGACATACAAGGCCATGTCCAACCCGGAATTAATGGACATGCTCCACCTCAAAAAATCCAAATCTACCAGATCCACTAGAGCAAGTGACTTAAACCTTAGCACGGATATAAATAGGACATGCTGGAGGGATAGATTTGTCACCCAGAGACTTCCTATGCTGTGGAATAAAATCCCAGTCCATGTGAGGCAGAGCACCTCGCTGGCTCTGTTCAAGAGAAATCTTGACCGGTGGATGGGAGATCGTAGGTTTACCCCGGGAATCATCTCTGTGTCACTGCTGGACAGAGGCACAACAAACTAATGGGCACAGTATTTTTTAACATAAGGGGTGGCGTAAGCCACAAAACTTTGGGCTAGGCTTATAAATGCCTTAGGGCAGATAGCCTAGTATAAACCTATGAACCTATGAACCTATATAGCAGACCTAGTTTCTGGTTTGTTTTTTTTATACATTGGAGTATGTGTAGGTTGAACTTGAGTTTGTCATCAATAAAGATCCCTAGGAGTTTTATGTGGGTGTCAGGTTGGATGTTTGTATTGTTAGAAGATGTAATAAAAAAGGAGGTTTTGTGATAAGAAAGAGAACGGGGAAGGAAAAGTAGGAGTTTGGTCTTTTTGGGGTTTAGGATCAATAGGTTGTGAGAGAGCCATTGTTCAGTGGATTGTAAGGCCTGTTGAGTCAGGGAGTATAGTTCAGGAATGTTATTTGAGATGGATATAAGTGTGGAGTTGTCAGCATACTGAATAAGGGAGGATTCTTTGCATGAGCTGTAAAGATCATTGCTGAAGATGTTAAACAAAAGGGGTCCCAAGATGGAGCCTTGGGGAACACCAGTGGAGATGGGAAGGAATGGTGAGGAGGATGACAGTCATTTGACAGATTGTTCCCTGCCAGATAGGTAACTATTAAACCAGGCAAGTGCGGAGGGGGATAGGTGGAGATTTGCGACTTTGGATAGTAGTAGAAAATGTGAGACAGTATCAAAGACTTTGGAGAGATCTAGGAAGAGACAGGAAATGAGTTTATTGTTATTTAAGGCCTCTGCAATGATATGAGTGAAGGAGAGGAGGGCAGTGGTGGTGCTGTGGTGAGGACGAAATCCATGTTGGGTAGGGGTAAGTAAGTGGTGTGTGAGGAGGTGATTGAGAAGCTGTGTGTGAATACATTTTTCTAATATCTTGGAGAGGGGGGACAGAATGGCAATGGGTTGTAGTTTGAGGGGTCAGTGGAGTTTCCACCTTTATTAAGAGGGATAGTGAAGAAATATTTCCAAAGGGTGGGGACAGTTGATTCCAGAATAAATCAATTAATTAGTATAGATACAGGATAGGCAATTGAGTCAGCAGCAAGTTTGAAGAATGTAAGAGATAGATTGTCAGTGGAAGGAGAGCAAGGTTTTAGCTTGAGTAGTAGAGATTTGATGCAAGTAATGGGAACTGGCTCAAAAGAAAACAAAGTTGTGTTAGTGGGACTTGGAGAGGTGGGTGTCGAAGTAGTACCTCATAGTGCATCAACCATGCTTTTTCATTCTTGGGATTATAGTATTTTAAAAGAAAAAAAATTACTTATACTGTGCTAAGAAGCCAAAACCATCTTTTCCCCAGTATTCCCCATTATTATAGTGCCATACAAGATCACAAAGCTGTGATCTGCTTTTCCATTCTTTTATTCCATGCAGTTTCTGCAGATATCCTCCAAATAAATTGTTTCTGTTTACAACCCATTCAGGACAACATGGGAATAAAAACACAGTGGAAAAACAATAACACGCACACACATTAAGTGTCAAAACACAAAGTGACAAAACTAATACTTATAGATAAGAAGTCATATTATTCCCAGCTTCAGCTTCAGCATAATATCAACTCCAGTAAATGTTGGCATTCCATATCTTCTGCACTTAACCCTGGGACAAATGGAGAGCACATTCTATCAGCTGATACCTCACAAATAACCGAAAACTTTAACAAGAACATCATAAAAATCAATATCAGACCTACTAGTAACAGCCCTTATGCTGGACCCCACCCCCACCCTTCAGCCTATTCGGACACCAACCTTAGACCATCAACTGCTACTAACCCAGTCATTAATAACCCCCTAGTCAACAAAATGTCATACGAACCCCATTCTCATTTCAGCCCATACCCACTGACACCATTAAGAAACTGCTTCAAAAACGAAAACCCTGCTCCACCTCAGCTGATAATCTTCCACCACAGTACTTCAAACTTGTTGTTAACTCAATCACCTACCCAATCAGTATCCTTATAAACAGGTCTTTATCTGAATCAGAAGTACCTGCCATATGGAAACAATCTCATATCACCCCCATCCATAAAGGAGACAACTCGTTTGATCCCTCCAATTTCCGTCCTATATCCATCTTGTCACCCATATCCAAAATTCATGAGAGAGGTATCCATCAGTAGGTAATGCAATATCTATTGCAAAACAATCTTTTAACCAAAACCCAAGTTGGCTTCTGAACTAGCCACAGCACAGCTACAACCCTATTATCTTTTACATACACCGTGAACAAGGCTAGAGATGCAGGATGCTATACAGCCTTAGCATTCTTTGATCTCTCCAAGGCCTTTAACACAGTGTCTCACCCCTTACTCTTGAACACACTGTCTAACTTAGGCTTCTCACATAACACAGTAAAATGATTTCAGAGCTACCTCAAGAATTGTAAACAAGCAGTGAAATGGTCCAATGAACTCTCACCCTTTCTCAACAACCCTAATGGTGTCCCTCAAGGCTCCATCCTAGGACCCGTACCCTTCAACATTTTCACAAACAACCTTCATACTGCCTCTCACCCTGGAGCCCTCATTCAATACGCTGATGATTCCACCATAATCTGTACTGATCAATCACTACCAGAACTACTTTCAAAAACTCAGCAGTCCTTTGCTGAAGTTGAATCCTGGCTAAGAAATGCCCAACTCTTTCTTAATCCAAAGAAGACCAAACTAGTATTTTTTCATCACAAAAACACCTCCCCTGTCACTAATCATTTTATCATCCTTGCATCTGACAACACTGTCATAGAAATAGTGCAGGAAACTAAACTTCTAGGAGCCGTCATTGACAAACTTTCATTTGACCTCCATATACAGCAAAATATAAAGAAATCTCATCAAAACATGGGACTGTTATATAGAAACAAACATTTCTTTACTGAAGCAACCAAAACTA
>NC_056735.1:196137079-196369579 GCF_019279795.1 Protopterus annectens | reverse complement strand
GAGAGATCACGTTAAAGTAGTCTGGGCAGTTAGGGAAGACATACCCTTCATTATCTTAATAAGATAATGCGTAATGTCTCAAGCTGGGTCAAATGCTTAGATCAGCACATACCAAAGGTTCTGTTATACTCTATTACAGGCCTGATGAGGGAAGACTAGAGAGGATTAAGGACTTCATTAGATCTGGAAAAAATACCCCTTGAGATTAGTCTGACTAAGTAAAAGAATTTCCTAGCAACAATGATTAACTGGTGATCAAAGGATAGATCAAAGTAAATCTAAGTGCACAACTCACAAATGACTTACTCAGCTTTCAAAGGGATGCCACCAATGGTATAGGTGCATGGATGCCCAGTTTTGTCAAAGCAGACAATGCTGCATTTCTAGGCATTTAGTTTTAAGCCATGGTGCAGGCACTACTTATTGGTGCATATTAGTTCCTCCTGAAGAATCTGGAAGTCAGAAGGGAAGAAAGTGACAGCTCTATGTTAGCACTCACCTGCAGACTTGGTCAGTCACAGGCCTTTGTTGTCAGTCTTGACATCTGAGAAATAAATACAAAAGAGAAGTAGTCCTATAACCAAATCCCTAGGTGTCACAACTGTTAAATATTCTTTTGAAGAGAGCATGCCTCCCACAGTAAAATACGGGGTTCTGTATATTAACCAATTTGCTATTCAGTGGGTAACATAGAAGTTTACATTTAGTTTGATTAGCTTATTCATAATGCCAGAGTGTCAGATTGTATCAAGGCTTTGGCCAGATCCAGGTAGAAAGTGAGAACCAATCTGCCTGAGTCTAAAGCAACAGTGATTTGTTCAAAGAAGCCTGCAGGGTACCAGAGGCTGGATCTGCCTTTGCCAAACACAAATTGGATTTTTCTAGTACTTGTAAACTTCCAATGAGCATGTTAATAAATGCCATAACAATGCATTCCATTGTTTTGCAGATAAGGCTGGTAAGACTCACAGGTCAATATTTTCCTGGATCAGTACTGGATCCCTCTTTGAAAAGTGACATTACTACTGCAGTTCTCCATTCCTCTGGTACAAACCCAGTGGTGAGGCTGAGGTTGAATAAGTTTAACAGTGAGTTTATCAGAAAGTATTTGTCACCAACAAGAAGGTAGTCTGACACATTATCAGAACCTATGGAGCTAGTGCTTTTGGACTTGGAGAGAACATTCAGGACTGGTTCAGAGGTGATCAGAGAGTGTGATGTTAGTGTGCTAATATTCCCAAACAAGGAAAAAACGACTCCAATACAGGAATCCACCAAAATTAATGATGAATGTCGACCTAAAGGTAACCGGCAATGAGACACCAAACCTGAAAGTAGTTGCAGATCAGGGCAAGAACAAAAGCACGTTGCAAGTAAAATAAAAGATTTATTCCAACAAATGAACAGCAAGAAGCACATCGACTTTTTTTTTTTTTTTCTTGTGCTTCTTGCTGTTCATTTGTTGGAATAAATCTTTTATTTTACTTGCAACGTGCTTTTGTTCTTGCCCTGATCTGCAACTACTTTCAGGTTTGGTGTCTCATTGCCGGTTACCTTTACATTGTGGTCGACATTCATCATTAATTTTAGTGTGCTAATATGTTTTCAAAAGTTAGATGGATATACAAAAGTAAAGTTAGATTTGAATTTGTCCACTACTATACTGGCTTTATTCTTGGTGGATAAGTGTTGTTTTTGTTGTGTATTATTTCAAAGCATTGCTAGGCATTATCTCTAAGGTTTATGACATAGCTGAAGAAAATTTGGGGGGTTGTCCTTCGCATGTGTGTTAATTCTCAATCATAATTCATTTTGAAAGATTTGATTTTCTTAATTAGTTCCTTGTGTCAGTCTTTTTGAGTTATCTCTAGATTATAAGGTATTAAGTTTTCTTTTATAGGCTTTGAGTTTCTTCCTCTTATTATATAGTTTCTTCACACTAGGACAACACCACAGGGGTTTATTCCAAAATTTGCCTTTGTACTTATGTATTATGAGGACAGATGCATTAATACATCTTTGAGGGGGGCAGAGAAATTATCTGCAAAGTGACAGCATGTAAGATGGGATGATAAAGGTGACGAAGTTGCCTAAATTTCATCAGGCAGTCAGATAACTGGATTAGGTTTACCTTAGAGTAGTCTCCAAAGACTGAATGTCTCCACGGTAAGATAGGTTTTACCCCTGTAGCAAGTGTTACCAGACAGTGGACCGATGTGTCAGCCTGATAAAACTTAAATGAAGGAGTAGGGCTAGCCATTGATTGAAAGTGAATATTTATATATTCCAAGAAATAGGTTCATAAGTTCATAGGTTGGTACTAGGCTATCAGCCCTAGGGCCTATACAAGCCTAGCCATAACAATTCCCTGGCTATTTCTTCCCACACTATTTACTTCCCTGGACCCCTGTCTAGCAGGGTGACTGGAGTGATCCCTGGAGTGAATTTCCTTTCTCCCATCCAATCGTCAAGGTTCTTTTTGAAGAGGGCCAAAGAGGCACTCTGCTTGACATGAATGGGCAATCTATTCCAGAGTCTGGGGAGTCTCTGGGTCAGGAACCTATCCCTCCAGCATGTTTTGTTTATTGTGATGACAAGGTTTAGATTCCTGGAACGTGTGGCTCTGAGGGCCTGGGATTTCTTTAAGTGTAGCATGTCCAACAGCTCTGGATTTGACATGGCCTTGTATGTTAAGCAGAGATCGCCTCTGAGTAGACAATATGCGACAGAGTATAGCTGGAGTTTTTTAAGGCATTCAACATAGGGCATCTGCTTTAGGCCTGTGATTCTTTTAGTGAGGTATTTCTGTGGCCTTTCCAGTTGTTGCAGATGTCTTGAGAGGTACATACCAAATGGGGCATTGTATTCTATAATGGGTCTAATGAGGGATGATACAGTGGGACAATGACCTCCTTTTTTCTGGATGAAAAGCCCTTAGTGATGAGTTGTGTCACATAGAAGGATTTCCTGACTGTTGTGGTGATGTGGTTATCGAAGGTGAGACCACTGTCCACCTGTGTCCCTAAGTCTCTTATCACACTTTCAGTGTTTAGTGTACTGCCACCTATATGGTAATTCACGGGTACATGTTTTTTCCCAAAGGGGATAACTATACATTTCTTCGCATTGAGCTTCAGCCCATGGCTCTGGCACCAAGCATCTGTTTCTGTAAGGCCCTTTTTTAGAGTATCCACATCATTTGGGGATTCAATAATGACTCCCAAGTTGCAGTCATCTGCAAACTTTGTTAGCCAGAGTTCCTTAGTGTTGGCCTGTACTTCAGAGAAGTAGATGCCAAACAAGAGCGGTCCCAGGATTGAACGCTGAGGTACTCCACTTGTCACTTGTCTGGAGCTGGATTTGGAGTCGGCTACTTTTACCGTGTGGGTTCTATCAGTAAGCCAATTAGCAACCCATTGGGTGACGTAGAGATTAATGCCTAGCCTAGTAAGTTTATCTATGATTCCAGAGTGGGGGATGGTGTCAAAGGCCTTGGCAAGGTCTAGATAGGCTGTGTGAACCACCTTACCCTTGTCCATGGCTCTGGAGACTGATTCGAAGAAGTCAATCAGGTTCAGGAGACAAGATCGTCCCTTCATGAATCGAATCTGGGTGAGGTCCAGTGTTTGAAGGTTGCCAATGTCTTTGTTTATAAGTTCCATGATAATACGCTCCATGGCCTTGCAGATAAGGCTCATCAGACTGATGGGATGGTAGTTTCCAGGATCGAAGGTGGTTTCCCCCTTGTGGAGTGGGATAACTGTAGCTCTGCCCCACTCAGTAAGCATGAAACCTGAGGTGAGGCTGTGATTAAACATGACACTTAGGTGAGGTGCCAGTTCATATTGTAGGTCATGTAGTACACAGCCCGGGATGTCATCTGGTCCCATGGATGCTGTATTCTTAGCTTTGGAGAGTGTGTTTTTTACCTGTGTGGCCATTATTATCGGAATTTGGCAATCTTCCCGTATTGAGATGGGTCATTTAGGAGGTTTGAGGGGGGTGAAGTTGGCACTGAATCGATCTGCCAGGATACTGGCAATATCCTTGGGATCAGTATATTTAATGCCATTCTGTTTTAGCTCAGAGCAGATCTGAGCATTGACATTTAGATTCTTGACGTAGTTATAGAATGCCTTGTGGTTGTCTTTGGAATCTTTGGCAATTTTATTTTCATAACTAGCTTTGGAGGATTTTATGAGGGATCTCAGCTTCTTACTGAGGCTGGTAAGGGAGTTTTTTGCATCCTGGGATTTTCCTCTTTTCTGCAACAGTTTCTTCCTTTTGTTGTAAAGTTTGTTTATGGCAGGGGATCACCAGATTGGCTTCCTTTTTTTGGATGAGAGCATCTTGGTTCTATTTGGGATGGCACTATTCATGCATGAGTGGATGTGTGTAGGATTCAGCAGTTGAACTTTCAGTTCCCGTATGCATGGGTGCTATGAAGTTTGTCACTTCTGACTTGAGTAGCATGAAGTTGGCTTTGGAGAAGTTTTTTATGGAGGTTTCCTTACTGGGGGGTGGGGGTGGGATGTGGATGCTAAGGGCGATTATTTTATGGTCAGACCTCACTAACGAGGGGGTTACCATAGGTGTGGAGCATCGATTTCCCATGTTGGTAATGACCAGGTCTAGGATATTGGAGCCCCTGGTGGGACTATGGTTTAGTTGATTCAGGGCATTGGAATTTATGAATTCCAAGAACCGTTGGGCAAAGATGTTGGTACACGAGTAGTTTTCCCAGTTAATGGCAGGGTAGTTAAAAATCACACAGTATTAGGGTGTTTGGTTCTATCTTAATATTTTCCAGTATGTTTAGAAAGGTGTAGTGAGAATCTTGGGGCATGATGGGGGATCTGTAGCAAGCTACAATTTCGATTGCAGTCTTACCTAGTGTTAGTTGCACCTGTAGAATTTCAGACGCATTGTGTTGGGCAACTAGCCTGGTGGTGTGAATATCTTTGGTGAATATTGACACTCCTCCACCTTTAGTGTTTCGGTCCTGATGTATGAAAAGGAGGACAGAAATTAAAGCTAATCACAGTAACTTTTTTTTGGGGGGGCAGCACTATATCAACATTATTATATGCCTTATAGCGATGGTCACCTGTTCTTTATACCCATCATGAAACAAGTAGCCTAGCATTTCCATTTCTCTCAGCTTCATAGACATGAATATTTCCACATCTAGATTTAGGGCATTAAGGTCTAGGCCTACTTCTTATTTACTAAATATACACATTTATATTTAGCTGGCAAAGCTTTCCAAAGAATTGTTCTTCCTCTGTTTCATTATAGTTTAGAATAAAGGCCAACACAAATACCAGGTATAGAGCAGAGCGAGGTGTCAGCTGTCTTGCGTTTCTGTGTAACACAAAGTATAGATAGTTCCGTTCAACGCTAGCATAAAAACTCAGATGCTCCCATGTAAAAGCAAGTCCAAACAATTCTGTTCAACGCCAATACTTGAAGCACAAGATTTCATAAACTGATATTCCACAATATTTCACGATAGCATTCACAGGAATCACAGGAACCACAGAATCCAATAGTCGATATAAAAATCTTTATTGCGTGCACATAAGCTGGTGAGCGCTTTCGCTAATAGCTTCATCAGACCAATAGTAGTTGTAAAGGCAGATTTAAATACGGTCTGTGGCGGGAAACAACACTCAGCCCTTAAAGTAATATTTCTAAATAAGTTTAAAATGCTTAAAACCATCATCATAGCATCAATCAAATTCATATATTTAAAAAATATATATATATATGCAAATATACCAAATGTGTCAGAATGTAATACAAAATCTGACATCTATAGAAGCAACCGCATAAAAACGGGTATATAATAACATTATAAGGCATAGTAAAAAATCTAATTATTATGAACAATACAACAAAATAAAATATTGAGACAGTGCAATGCAACATAGAATATCATAAAGAAAGTACAAGTGTTCATAGACAGTATTAGTAGCATATGAAGACATTAATCACATGTGTCACAAATAAAGGGAGAAACTAGTGTGGTAATAACTAATATATAAGGGGTACTTAGAGTAATCAAATCTTTTGATGATCAGATTTTTAGTCTCCTCATTCTCAAGAAGGGTTGAATAGGAACTTTACCATTCAGGCCTGGTAAAACATCGGCTCTCAATTTAATAATCCAAGTACTCTCCTTGGACTCTGTTAGATTAGAAACATCCCCACCCCTTATGGTGTCCCACAACTTCTCCAGGATCTGGAATGTAAAAACATGAGTACTATCAGTCTCACTGACATGTTTGGCTAGAGCATTTCGTAGGTTTACTTTCCTAATGTGATATACGTGCTCCCGCATCCTATCTCTAAGGCATCTGTTGGTTTTGCCAACATAGAATGCGGGGCACGTATTGCAAGTGGCTAGATAGACCACATTAGTCGACATGCAATTGCCACCTGCTCTCATCCTGAACTCGCCATAACCTAGGGGGTGGACAAAAATCATGCTCTTGTTGACATAAGAGCAAAAATTACAGTGCCCACACGGAACTGTAAAATAATCAGCATCTGAGCCTGTCACCCTCAACGGTTTGGGGTAACATAGCATTTTCTGGAGGTTCATCTTATTCCTGTATATGAACCTTGGTTTATCCCCAACTATCCGTTGTACTTCAGGGTCAACAGACAACACATGCCAATGGGCACCAATTGTATCCTTAATAGAGCCAATATCCTTCGTGTAAAACACAGAACATGGAACATGATCCAATCTGTTCTCTCCAACAACTAGGCCTGCATTCAAATCATTCACAGCTCGATCTGAAAAATAAGGAGCCGCTCTACCTGTTCTCAAATCCTCCACCTCAGTCAAGCACATGGTCAAATCACTGTCAGTATATCCCCTCTCTCTAAGCCTATTGGAAAGATCCAGTACCTCAGCTGTAAATCGTGAGTCAATGGGAGTGTATCTAGATGCTCTCATTACTTGGCCTCGTACTATATTCTTATAGACGAAGCCAGGGTGCATGCTGGTACGATGGAGAAGTGCATTCCTGTGACACGATTTCCTATACAGACCAGTATTAAGGGTGCCACAGCCTAGCTTCTCAACATACACATCTAGAAAAGATATTTTATATGCAGAAAATTCCATAGTAAAAGTTAAGTAACTTGTACTAACATTCAGCTCATTTACAAAGGTATGTAATTGTTCTATAGAACCTTTCCAAAGGAAGAATAGATCGTCAACGAAACGACGATAAAAGCAAACATGTCTCTCAAACAATTCATTTCTGAACATTACCATAACCTCCCATTCTGCAATAACCAGATTGGCGTAGCTATTGGCACACGAGGTGCCCATAGCTACGCCATCTCTTTGCAAGAACAACTTGTCAGAAAAACAAAAGATGTTTGATTCTAATACAACTTTCAGTAGTTTCATAAATAAATCAATGTCACTGGGTATATAACCAGACACTCTCCTGAAGTGGCTGGTCAACATAGTCATCCCTTCCTCATTGGGTATCATCGTAAACAACGATTGGATGTCCATAGTCACTAACAAGTAGTCAACCTCCACAACAGTGGAGCCCAAGAAGTCATACAGATCTAAAAGAAACTGCTTAGTATCTCGCAGTATAAATAAATTGCGATCTACTACTGGTCTAAATTTACTCTCTAGAAACATCGAAATCGGTTCCGTGGACCAGCCCCTCCCTGCTACTATAGGACGTAGTGGGGGGTATAAACGATTCTTATGAATCTTGGGAAGCCCTTGTATGGTAGGGACCAAGGGATGGATAACATGTAAAAAATCATAAAGCTTGTTGTCAATCACCTCTTCATGGAGCAAATCTGACAGTAAATCCAGTATATGCCCGCTAATGGTGTGTACCCGGTCTATATTGACCGGTAAGTAAAATTTCTCATCAGATAACATGGCTAGCATGTCCCTATTATATCTGTCAACATCATATACCACCATGCCGCCTCCTTTATCTGCAGGCCTGACGATGATGGTAGGATTGTTACATAAGTCAGTTAAGGCTTTCCTTTGGTTAATGTTCAAATTATAAACCCTTCTGTTACTCCTATTATTATTCCTCTCATAATACATCTTGTATATATCGTCTTCAACAAGTTTACTGTATGCCGCAAGAAGTGGCTGTACAGGGGGTGTATAAGTACTGGGTCGTTTAATACCCTATCATAACTACTGCCCTTGAACTCTAACTTCAAGGAAAGATTACGTATAAATAACTTGAAATCCCTCAAGGTATCTGCTAATGTACTATAGCTTGTGGGTATAAAAGATAGACCTTTCCTTAGAACCTCCATTTCATGAACATTTAAAACAATAGATGACAAGTTAAACACTAATTCTTGTCCCTCTGTTGCCACATCTTCTTGATACTCATATGCTGGGGGCGGTCTGGGGATAACTTCCTCTTCTGACCCCTGCTCATTGAGCGTGTTCTCCCTTGCCCTATGGGGTGCAATCGGAAAAGGATGGTTTCTATTATAAACCATGTCCAAAGGAATATTCCTGCTGTTAACAGGATCCACAGGTACAGGCTGTTTGCACCCAAGGTTAGTCGTTTTCCTCCTAACCACTGGTACTTCAGTACTAGAAGATGAAGGACCAGTGCCCATACCACTAGTAACCATACCATGTTCTATCACCTCCTGTTGTGTCCCTCCATTAGTGGAACCCTCAGAGGTAACGTTCGATGTGTTAATACTCAAATTAGAGTTGGTGTTATTAATCTGGTCAGTATTCAAACAATCAATAACATTATTCCCATCAACATTGCTATTATTAGGAGCATTAACACCATGCACTCCATGCTCTGTCCGAGAGCTAGAAGTATTATTCGCTCTGGGCCAAGTAAAGATATTACCTAACTTGAAATCTGTAATATCTCTTTGTAACTTTGCCCTCTTTTGATTATATAAACGTTTTCATACTGCATTACATTGTCCAATAAAACATGACAATAGTCATTTGCTTCCCTCTCCGGGAAGCTCTTAAAAATGTCCGACTTCTGTTGATTTATACCAGCTCGCAAAGTCTCTTCTATAGGCATAAAAAATTTATTCAGCAACCTCATATAGTTGAGGCTTACCTCGAGGTTGAGCTGTTGCCATTCGTATAAGAGTTCCGGATATTCTGTTCCTGTCGTGGGCATCTTCAACACTCTCAAACCTCTCGGTACTAACTTTCTCTGTATGCACACATCAAAATGTTCCCGTTGTGTTTGTAGCCTCTTCAGTTTGTATAAATCCAACTCGAGTTTTTCTATTGCAACACGTAGACCCTCTCTATCAAAAACATCCACGCCACTCGTCGACATGCTGTCATCACCTTCAAACGCCTCCAGCGGATTGACATCATAGCGTAAGCAATCTGCTAAACGATCAACAGCTGGTCTAGCTGTACCACCTGTCTGTAGTATCCGTACCGAGTACGGAAGTTCAATAGCTTGATTCATTCCTTCACTCATGCTCCCCGATAGACCAGAAAAGCCAAATAAACCAAAAAATAGGAAAAAAGGTCTAGACGGAGTGAGTATACCCAGTAAAACAGCAATAAAAAATAAAGGCCAACACAAATACCAGGTATAGAGCAGAGCGAGGTGTCAGCTGTCTTGCGTTTCTGTGTAACACAAAGTATAGATAGTTCCGTTCAACGCTAGCATAAAAACTCAGATGCTCCCATGTAAAAGCAAGTCCAAACAATTCTGTTCAACGCCAATACTTGAAGCACAAGATTTCATAAACTGATATTCCACAATATTTCACGATAGCATTCACAGGAATCACAGGAACCACAGAATCCAATAGTCGATATAAAAATCTTTATTGCGTGCACATAAGCTGGTGAGCGCTTTCGCTAATAGCTTCATCAGACCAATAGTAGTTGTAAAGGCAGATTTAAATACGGTCTGTGGCGGGAAACAACACTCAGCCCTTAAAGTAATATTTCTAAATAAGTTTAAAACGCTTAAAACCATCATCATAGCATCAATCAAATTCATATATTTAAAAAATATATATATATATATATATGCAAATATACCAAATGTGTCAGAATGTAATACAAAATCTGACATCTATAGAAGCAACCGCATAAAAACGGGTATATAATAACATTATAAGGCATAGTAATTATATACCCGTTTTTATGCGGTTGCTTCTATAGATGTCATTATTTAGAAATATTGTGGAATATCAGTTTATGAAATCTGGTATTTGTGTTGGCCTTTATTTTTTATTGCTGTTTTACTGGGTATACTCACTCCGTCTAGACCTTTTTTCCTATTTTTTGGTTTATTTGGCTTTTCTGGTCTATCGGGGAGCATGAGTGAAGGAATGAATCAAGCTATTGAACTTCCGTACTCGGTACGGATACTACAGACAGGTGGTACAGCTAGACCAGCTGTTGATCGTTTAGCAGATTGCTTACGCTATGATGTCAATCCGCTGGAGGCGTTTGAAGGTGATGACAGCATGTCGACGAGTGGCGTGGATGTTTTTGATAGAGAGGGTCTACGTGTTGCAATAGAAAAACTCGAACTGGATCTATACAAACTGAAGCGGCTACAAACACAACGGGAACATTTTGATGTGTGCATACAGAGAAAATTAATACCGAGAGGTTTGAGGGTGTTGAAGATGCCCACGACAGGAACAGAATATCCGGAGCTCTTATACGAATGGCAACAGCTCAACCTCGAGGTAAGCCTCAACTATATGAGGTTGATGAATAAATTTTTTATGCCTATAGAAGAGGCTTTGAGAGCTGGTATTAATCAACAGAAGTCGGACATTTTTAAGAGCTTCCCGGAGAGGGAAGCAAATGACTATTGTCATGTTTTATTGGACAATGTAATGCAGTATGAAAAACGTTTATATAATCAAAAGAGGGCAAAGTTACAAAGAGATATTACAGATTTCAAGTTAGGTAATATCTTTACTTGGCCCAGAGCGAATAATACTTCTAGCTCTCGGACAGAGCATGGAGTGCATGGTGTTAATGCTCCTAATAATAGCAATGTTGATGGGAATAATGTTATTGATTGTTTGAATACTGACCAGATTAATAACACCAACTCTAATTTGAGTATTAACACATCGAACGTTACCTCTGAGGGTTCCACTAATGGAGGGACACAACAGGAGGTGATAGAACATGGTATGGTTACTAGTGGTATGGGCACTGGTCCTTCATCTTCTAGTACTGAAGTACCAGTGGTTAGGAGGAAAACGACTAACCTTGGGTGCAAACAGCCTGTACCTGTGGATCCTGTTAACAGCAGGAATATTCCTTTGGACATGGTTTATAATAGAAACCATCCTTTTCCGATTCGTACCCCCATAGGGCAAGGGAGAACACGCTCAATGAGCAGGGGGCGTCAGAAGAGGAAGTTATCCCCAGACCGCCCCCAGCATATGAGTATCAAGAAGATGTGGCAACAGAGGGACAAGAATTAGTGTTTAACTTGTCATCTATTGTTTTAAATGTTCATGAAATGGAGGTTCTAAGGAAAGGTCTATCTTTTATACCCACAAGCTATAGTACATTAGCAGATACCTTGAGGGATTTCAAGTTATTTATACGTAATCTTTCCTTGAAGTTAGAGTTCAAGGGCAGTAGTTATGATAGGGGTATTAAACGACCCAGTACTTATACACCCCCTGTACAGCCACTTCTTGCGGCATACAGTAAACTTGTTGAAGACGATATATACAAGATGTATTATGAGAGGAATAATAATAGGAGTAACAGAAGGGTTTATAATTTGAACATTAACCAAAGGAAAGCCTTAACTGACTTATGTAACAATCCTACCATCATCGTCAGGCCTGCAGATAAAGGAGGCGGCATGGTGGTATATGATGTTGACAGATATAATAGGGACATGCTAGCCATGTTATCTGATGAGAAATTTTACTTACCGGTCAATATAGACCGGGTACACACCATTAGCGGGCATATACTGGATTTACTGTCAGATTTGCTCCATGAAGAGGTGATTGACAACAAGCTTTATGATTTTTTACATGTTATCCATCCCTTGGTCCCTACCATACAAGGGCTTCCCAAGATTCATAAGAATCGTTTATACCCCCCACTACGTCCTATAGTAGCAGGGAGGGGCTGGTCCACGGAACCGATTTCGATGTTTCTAGAGAGTAAATTTAGACCAGTAGTAGATCGCAATTTATTTATACTGCGAGATACTAAGCAGTTTCTTTTAGATCTGTATGACTTCTTGGGCTCCACTGTTGTGGAGGTTGACTACTTGTTAGTGACTATGGACATCCAATCGTTGTTTACGATGATACCCAATGAGGAAGGGATGACTATGTTGACCAGCCACTTCAGGAGAGTGTCTGGTTATATACCCAGTGACATTGATTTATTTATGAAACTACTGAAAGTTGTATTAGAATCAAACATCTTTTGTTTTTCTGACAAGTTGTTCTTGCAAAGAGATGGCGTAGCTATGGGCACCTCGTGTGCCAATAGCTACGCCAATCTGGTTATTGCAGAATGGGAGGTTATGGTAATGTTCAGAAATGAATTGTTTGAGAGACATGTTTGCTTTTATCGTCGTTTCGTTGACGATCTATTCTTCCTTTGGAAAGGTTCTATAGAACAATTACATACCTTTGTAAATGAGCTGAATGTTAGTAGAAGTTAATTAACTTTTACTATGGAATTTTCTGCATATAAAATATCTTTTCTAGATGTGTATGTTGAGAAGCTAGGCTGTGGCACCCTTAATACTGGTCTGTATAGGAAATCGTGTCACAGGAATGCACTTCTCCATCGTACCAGCATGCACCCTGGCTTCGTCTATAAGAATATAGTACGAGGCCAAGTAATGAGAGCATCTAGATACACTCCCATTGACTCACGATTTACAGCTGAGGTACTGGATCTTTCCAATAGGCTTAGAGAGAGGGGATATACTGACAGTGATTTGACCATGTGCTTGACTGAGGTGGAGGATTTGAGAACAGGTAGAGCGGCTCCTTATTTTTCAGATCGAGCTGTGAATGATTTGAATGCAGGCCTAGTTGTTGGAGAGAACAGATTGGATCATGTTCCATGTTCTGTGTTATACACGAAGGATATTGGCTCTATTAAGGATACAATTGGTGCCCATTGGCATGTGTTGTCTGTTGACCCTGAAGTACAACGGATAGTTGGGGATAAACCAAGGTTCATATACAGGAATAAGATGAACCTCCAGAAAATGCTATGTTACCCCAAACCGTTGAGGGTGACAGGCTCAGATGCTGATTATTTTACAGTTCCGTGTGGGCACTGTAATTTTTGCTCTTATGTCAACAAGAGCATGACTTTGTCCACCCCCTAGGTTATGGCGAGTTCAGGATGAGAGCAGGTGGCAATTGCATGTCGACTAATGTGGTCTATCTAGCCACTTGCAATACGTGCCCCGCATTCTATGTTGGCAAAACCAACAGATGCCTTAGAGATAGGATGCGGGAGCACGTATATCACATTAGGAAAGTAAACCTACGAAATGCTCTAGCCAAACATGTCAGTGAGACTGATAGTACTCATGTTTTTACATTCCAGATCCTGGAGAAGTTGTGGGACACCATAAGGGGTGGGGATGTTTCTAATCTAACAGAGTCCAAGGAGAGTACTTGGATTATTAAATTGAGAGCCGATGTTTTACCAGGCCTGAATGGTAAAGTTCCTATTCAACCCTTCTTGAGAATGAGGAGACTAAAAATCTGATTATCAAAAGATTTGATTACTCTAAGTACCCCTTATATATTAGTTATTACCACACTAGTTTCTCCCTTTATTTGTGACACATGTGATTAATGTCTTCATATGCTACTAATACTGTCTATGAACACTTGTACTTTCTTTATGATATTCTATGTTGCATTGCACTGTCTCAATATTTTATTTTGTTGTATTGTTCATAATAATTAGATTTTTTACTATGCCTTATAATGTTATTATATACCCGTTTTTATGCGGTTGCTTCTATAGATGTCAGATTTTGTATTACATTCTGACACATTTGGTATATTTGCATATATATATATATTTTTTAAATATATGAATTTGATTGATGCTATGATGATGGTTTTAAGCATTTTAAACTTATTTAGAAATATTACTTTAAGGGCTGAGTGTTGTTTCCCGCCACAGACCGTATTTAAATCTGCCTTTACAACTACTATTGGTCTGATGAAGCTATTAGCGAAAGCGCTCACCAGCTTATGTGCACGCAATAAAGATTTTTATATCGACTATTGGATTCTGTGGTTCCTGTGATTCCTGTGAATGCTATCGTGAAATATTGTGGAATATCAGTTTATGAAATCTTGTGCTTCAAGTATTGGCGTTGAACAGAATTGTTTGGACTTGCTTTTACATGGGAGCATCTGAGTTTTTATGCTAGCGTTGAACGGAACTATCTATACTTTGTGTTACACAGAAACGCAAGACAGCTGACACCTCGCTCTGCTCTATACCTGGTATTTGTGTTGGCCTTTATTTTTTATTGCTGTTTTACTGGGTATACTCACTCCGTCTAGACCTTTTTTCCTATTTTATAGTTTAGAATAAGTTTCACAGATCAATATGTTTCACAGATCAGTAAGTTTCACAAAACCATATAGCTACAGATAACAATGAGGATGTATAGCATTCAGCCTTCTTCAGGCTAGAACCTTGTATTACCTCATATACATATCTTTGAAACTCACAGTAAATTTATTATAATTTATCATCCACTTCTAGCAAATAAACTTCATCATCACATGTTTTTGAAACTGATGATTTACCTTCGCAGATCAGGGAATACATATTTCAATTGCTGTCGCGGACTCCCTTAGGAAATGATCAAACATCTGTATCTTTAGTGAATAGTCTGAAAAAAATGAACATATATCACATGCAGGATGTAAAAATAAAATATTTTAAAATGCAGTCAGAGCAGTCTTCATTTAAGATTTAAAATATGCACTATATTTAGCTTTGCAGGTACAGCAGGTAAAATTCTGATCTCCACAACTTCATTTCACTGACTACAATTTTAAGGACTATGCTGAGTACTAGTCAATGCACTTTAACCCCCCCCCCCAATTAACAATATGACTAAGTATTATAAATCAGTGACACAGAAATTATCTTGGGCATGCATTGCAGCATTTTGTTAAGCAATGGTCCAGCATCATTTCACAATAGTAACAAAGATCAAAGGAACACGTCATTAAAAAGGGGGTTACTACAGTTAGCACTGGTACACACAGGGATCTCACAATGATACAAGAAGAGTAGCTGTATTAATGTCTACAATGATGTACAGTAAATATTTTCTTTTGAATATCTGACTACAGTGAATGAGTATTTTTAGTGTCTCCTGTTACATTACACATGACCTATTGAACTGCCTTGATTTTAGTCTATTAACAAAGTCAAAGATTATTATTACATGGTTTCCTGAATGTAAATGTATTTACGTCTAGTTTCAACATAATAAATTTCCATTTTTTCCAATCCACATTTAGGTCATTAAGGTCTACTTTTAATATACTAAATCTCCATTTATTTTTCATTTGGCAAACCTTTCAATAGAGCTGTGGCTTTTCACTTTAGTCAGCTTCACCTAGCCACATAGCTAAGGTAACAATGAGACTGTGTACATTCAGCATTCTTAAAGTTGTAGTTACTTCTCAAAAATATAAATGTATAAATAAAGTACACCTAAATCTAGTGACTTTGTTTATTTTTAGGTTTATTTATTTATTTATTGCTTGCATATACCTATATACGTTTAACCTCCTTCCTGAAAGTGGCCTATTCCATCCTCAGTTCTATAGCTGCAACAACCCCACTCACAGCTTATCATCTCCTTCATTACTTCAGAATGATCCAATGGGAATTGTCTATGATTGCAGCTGCATCTTTGGTTAGACTACTCTGTGCCATTCCAGTGTAAGGCTTTCACCTCACAGGAACACAGCTTTATACCCGTCCCATATATGCCATCAAACTGGTGACAGAGTGAATGATGGCTGACAGATGACTGAAAGGAATTTATTTTATTATTTATTTTATTTATTTATTTTACATTTTATTTTACATTTGTTAACCGGGCTAGTCCAACTGGATACATGTCCATTTTCAGTGGAGGCCCGAGGAGAAAAGCTCCAAGTTTTCAAAACATTTAATGTTACAAGTAATTTAAAAACAACAATACAATAAAGTATAACAAAATGTTACAAGAACAAGATTTGTACATAGTAAAAAAAATGATTGGACTATTTTCCCACAAAAAAACAATAAGTAAGTAAATCAAGAAAAGATGGGGATATAAGGTTACTAAGGACATCTACAGGATAAGATAGGATTAGGAAAACAGGATTGGTGGTTAGATGGGATAGGTAGAGCTGGACAGAGTAGAAAGGTCAGATAGTAATTATGATATAAGGATAAATTTTAACAGAGAAAAAATTTTAGGGAGGCATGGTAGAGCAGAGGACAAGGATGATCCAATGTTTAACATGCCAATACCATAAAACAAGCAGAATAATAAGGCTCTCTCACTCATTTCCCTTTTCCCCTGATTATCCCTTTTCTTCTAATATAGCTGATTGCAATTATGCCAGCATTTGTTTGGGGATCACTGGCACTATAGTTGCCCTATACATTTTGCCTACAGAGAAGGAAAACAGCTACTGCCATTTTATCCTTTACCCCTCAGCTGGTCAATGGCAGTCCATATCACTCCCCAAGCACGATTCATGAGCATTATGCACAAAATATAACCTCAGTACCATATGACTACTCTCTCAGGAAAGCAAAGTAAAGTGCATTATTTCACCTTCTGTCTCATACCAGCTAAGAAAAGACATACAGGTAGATATTTAGATTAAAAGCTATAGTTCCAGTTTCAGACTGATATAAATATTGATTATTGAAAATTTCAATAAAACCATTAAAAAAACTTCACTTAAGGACTGACTATAATGGTTAAATATAGCTATACTATATGGACATCTACTTGGTATTTGTTTTGTTTGTTTGTGAGCAAGCTTTTGGGCAATAAAATAATTAATTTATTACATGAATTGTATGGTATATCATAACTGTTTGTAATTAAAAGGCTGGTTTATACTGTCTCATTGTAATAAAAGCATTTGTATAAAACAGATTAAATATGATAGTGTTTCATGAAAAAGAAAAAATATCCAGACGTGTCTCCTAAGTAAATTAATTTTAATACAGATACCTTTTCTTTTATAAGTGAGATAAATTAAGTGCCAAAAAAAGTCCGGAGCTGCATTGGAGTGAATGAGTTAATAATAGATATGGGAATACTATATCAATGCAGGGAAAGTCCTCTGTGTACTCTGTTTAAAGCATAGATGTAAAAGAATAATATTATCTCCTATGTGTGACTTGAACATAAGACCTACAAGCACATCATACTGGTGTCACTGCCACTAGACCTACAAAGGCTTCTGGATAGATAAGTATTCAGTTTTCTTTAAAAGGGAATTTATAACTGAAAAAATAAGTACTGGTTTAAATGCCTATCACAAATTTAAAAGTATTCTTAAAAGAGACCTCTACAACATTAAAGAATTGTTGGTATTTTCATTAGCCTAAATAAATCCTTTATAAAAATGGATGCACTTATTCTTTTCTTTATTATCCTTTGTTCTTCTGTGGCATGTTTTTAATTTGCTTATCAATGGTTTGAGATACATCCTTTACCATCATGAAAAAAATGTTTATGGTACATCCTGAATATGTACTTAGGGCGGCCGCGGTGGTTCAGCGGTTAGCGTTGCTGCCTCACAGCAAGAGGTTCCCCGGTTCGATCCTCAGCTGGGGTGCCTTCTGTGTGGAGTCTGCATGTCCTCCCTGTGGTCACGTGGGTTTCCTCTGGGTGCTCCGGTTTTCCCCCAAAGACATGCTGTAGGTGGATTGGACACACTAAATTGGCCCTAGGAGTGAGTGTGTGCATGTGTGTGCCTTATGTGGAAGGTTGGGCACCGGACTGGCAACTCAACACTGTAAAACTCCACTGCCAATCATGAGCGGACAGCTGATCTGCTGTGGTGACCCCTAACCGGGAAAAGTCGAAAGAAGTTGCAACCTACTTTCCAGGCTTGAAATAACTCTAAACTGACAGAATTAAATGATCCATTGCTTTCATTTCTTCTGGGACCTAGACCTTAAGCCAGGAAAGTTAAACAGAATAATAATAAAAAAGGATAACAGTGACTATTAAGTTTATTCATACACATCAAACCACAAAACAGCAGTGGAATAAAATGGAGCAAGAAGGAAAATCAATAAATAACAAATAATGTAATCCATAATAGAAAAATGAAGCATTGACTAGGTATTATTTTTATAGTCTCTTTATCTGAAAATCAAATCATCACTTTTTTTTGCTTATCTGCAGGTTGGCTTTTGCATAGCGGTGTTATGCAGGAATGCTGATAGTTCATCCAAAACTGCAAATGTGCATGCATTCAGAATTAACAGATGACCAATGGATGCCAGCTTCTGACTAGAATTCTCACTGAAGTTTTGGTAAAGGTGATGATAGACTCCAAAGAGAGAATCTGTATATACACCTTTTTGTGCTGGCTTGCATGAGTGTGGAATATACCATTTCAATCAGAGGTTCACTAGAGGGCAGTCTGAAAATAATTCAATCTTCCTATAGATCTTATGACAAAATAATTAGTATGGAAATGGATAGCTATGCTAAATAATGGCAGTAATGCAATTTAGTTGCAATGCATTTAGCATTGCTATTTATAAGGATGCATATCTTGTACAATGAGCCTGAAGCATAAGTCACGGGCATTTTCCTGCTTCCCAGCAATGTGCATGCTGTACTTTCTCAGTCCAATAATACAATTCAAGCTTTGCTTTTCATAATAGTTTTAAGTTATTGCATGCTATGTTTCCACCGTGGTAAAAAACAAAGGAAAATGTCACATCCACTGTCAGGAAAATATGTTTCTCAGACCGAGTGTGCATTAATATATACTATGCAGATCAGTGTTACTGTCACTGTACATGTGTCTATTGTGCAAACAAAATGAAGACATTAACATTATACAACTTTAGATAAGAACAGTACCTTTACTCTTAACCTAATTAGTTTTTTTTTTTCCAGAATAACACTTATTAACATTTAAGAATATCATGGTAACTATGTGTGTCACAACTGTTTTTTTTATTTTATTTTTGGTCAACAGTACAACATCAATTGCTGGATTATATGGTTGTGTGGACTTTCTACAATGAAATATTGTATTCCCCTATCATTAAATTGCAAAGCATTAAAGCCACATTTGCAAAACTATGTTTTAATGTACTCCCTGCATCACTATACAGTGCTGCTTTCACTACCCATTGTGCAAAATGGCACCACAGGATAGCACCATATTAGTAATAATCCCTACTTAGTCTTTTTTTAAAACTCAGCAGAATAATACCAACAACATGGAAGACTGTGATATTTCTAATATCTGTTTATAAGATTATATCATCAAATATTGAACGCTTCAACAGCAAACAAAAAAAAAAAAGCAGCATTCATTTTAGATTGCATTTAAAATGGCCAAACACTGCATAAAAAATAATAAAAAATTAAAAAAAAATAGCACTACAGTGTTGTGATTTTAAAGAGTGGTATATTGCTTTCCTGTCAGGAAAGAAAATCTTAAGCAAAATGTCACAGCTCCACTCAAATACCTGTGGTTCTTCTTCTAGTATGCATTAATAGGTATTGTACAAAGGAGGTCCACATTTACTGAGCAGTGTAGAAAGAGTGATGCAGATATTACATATTGCTTTCTGAAGGCATTTAAATTGTTCTTTCTTGTTTTTTTATCATAAAGTACAAAGCAAAATTCCATATTTCCTTTTATAAAAATGTTTCCCTGTCTAGCATGGCTTTATAAGCATTGGTGAATGCAGTGCTACTTCACTGTCTGTTACAGAAAATGGTATAATAAAAATCCCTATTATGTGTTTTTAAATATCTGTATATATTCATTAGTGCAATGTCTTAAATTGATTTATACAGTAATTTTAAAATACTGTATCTTGCTTCTGTATTGTTATAAAGTGCAAGCAGAATGTCGCAGCATCACTTGGAAAATATTTTTCTCCTTTCACTGTCCTTTAGTATGTGTTGCCCAAAATTGTGTCACAGAATATTACTTGTCATTACAGAACAGCCCTGCATTCTAATCAGTATCTGTCCCATTATTTTTTTAATTTTCAGGGGTAACTAGATATTATTATATATATCCTAATGGTTTACTATCATTAATTCGACCCGCAGATGGGTGAGTTCACCTGCTCAAGTCCCACATTGCGAATGTCAAAATGTTGAAAGCCAATATTACCGACTGTCCCCTTCTGGACCCATGGCAAAACCTGTTCCTGGGTCCAGAGCAGTAGGGAGTTTTAGGTTTGTTTTTTGTGTGAAGTTTACCATGATTCAGCATTCCGATGTTCACAGAATGATTTTGAGCAAACGTACATAATAGTAAACCTTTCTGATGTAAACTAATCCCAGCTTCATCTGTACAGCATGCCCATTGGTGCTTGTTCTTTGGATATTTGTTATATTTTTTTCCTCCTTCAGGTTCTAAAAGACACATGTCATGATATCCTCTGTAAAATCACTGGTACTGTCATATGTTTCGTGGCTTGTACAACCTAATGACTTACCATTGCTTGTTCAGCTGTTGCTGCACAGTAACTGTGTACAGTGCACAATGTCACAGTTGCGCTGATCTATTTGTGCAAACATTAGAATATTTTTTACAAGGTTCTCTAAAATACTGAGTGTAAGAGCTGTACAAAATGCTGTAATGTTAGCTGTCCAGTTTAGTGTATGTGGAAAAGTTCCCGTACTACAAGGTATACTGAGTGGAACGAATTCACATATACCTACCAGAAATACTTTGAAGTGTACTGCATTGTAATAGTGGGAATATGTTTAGGGTGGCTGCAAGCCATGATGCTGTAAGCAGTGATTGATGTCAGTGTTTATTTATTTTAATTTATTTTATTTTTTGGTCAGTTCATTACTTATGCAAGAAAGAAAAAGAATGCAATACTTGTGCTCCACAGGTACTGTTACTATGCATAGTGAATGGCAAATGGAAGTATTTTTTCTGAAGTATGAATGTCACAGTTGAGATGGAGAACATAGTGTGTCGCATATGATACACAGATACTATATAACAATTAAAAACAATGCTGTATAGTAGCACCCAGTACTTCATTGTATTGTTTGCATCTAGTTAATGCATACTGCACTGGAAAAAGAGTATTGGCATATGTACACCCATACTTTTAAAATGTACCAATGGATGTTCAGTAAAAGTCAGGGCAACGGTAATGCTGTGCAATAGTTTAGTTTATCTTACAATATGATACACATTACAACACATTCTCTACAACTGCATGGTAAATCACTATCGTTGATGTTATTCAGGCCAACATTTGGCCTTTACAAATACTTATTAATGTTTCATGCTTTCCAGATGAAAAATAATACCAGTATTTCAAAATGAGATACAGTTGTGCTACCACTAAGAAATACAAAAAAGTCTAAGTACTGCTGTGGATGGTTTCTAGATAGAGAGTTTTCTTACTGTCTAAAGTATGCCACAGTAAAGGCTGGGTAGGAAGGTAACTCTAAGACATCGTTTGACACTGATCATACCATGAAGATGTTTTCATTATCTTTACAACCCTGGATTATATGTTTTTTGTCTGACTTACAACCATTGTAAAACTTTTAATAATGAGTATAAATTCAGTGATAGCATAAAAGCAGAATATCTTATGTTTATGGCCTATCAGTCATGAACTGAGTTTGCTATAGCTAGAGTGTGAAAGAATATCATTTTGGTTTTCTTGTGACCATTAATGCATTTTTTTAGTTTCAAAACTAGCCATTTTAATCTAGAATTCAGGCCAAAAGCATTGTGCTTAAAAGATGTTAAGTACATTTAGTATGGATGTTCATCTATGCATCCAGCATGGAGGAAGGTAAATGGATGTTCATTTATGCATCCAGCATGGAGGAAGGTAAATGGATGTTCATCTATGCATCCAGCATGGGGGAAGGTAAATGGATGTTCATCTATACATCCAGCATGGAGGAAGGTAAATGGATGTTCAACTATGCATCCAGCATGGAGGAAGGTAAATGGATGTTCATCTATGCATCCAGCATGGAGAAAGGTAAATGGATGTTCATCTATGCATCCAACATGGAGGAAGGTAAATGGATGTTCATCTATGCATCCAGCATGGAGGAAGGTAAATGGATGTTCATCTATGCATCCAGCATGGAGGAAGGTAAATGGATGTTCATCTATGCATCCAGCATGGGGGAAGGTAAATGGATGTTCATCTATGCATCCAGCATGGGGGAAGGTAAATGGATGTTCATCTATGCATCCAGCATGGAGGAAGGTAAATGGATGTTCATCTATGCATCCAGCATGGAGGAAGGTAAATGGATGTTCATCTATGCATCCAGCATGGAGGAAGGTAAATGGATGTTCATCTATGCATCCAGCATGGAGGAAGGTAAATGGATGTTCATCTATGCATCCAGCATGGAGGAAGGTAAATGGATGGTCATCTATGCATCCAGCATGGAGGAAGGTAAATGGATGTTCATCTATGCATACAGCATGGAGGAAGGTAAATGGATGTTCATCTATGCATCCAGCATGGAGGAAGGTAAATGGATGTTCATCTATGCATCCAGTATGGAGGAAGATATAGTGCTGGATAAGTGTTTCAGTAGTTATATGTCATCGCTGATTTTTTCATGTTCTCCCTAGAAAGTGCAATGTACATGAATTTCAAGGGATCACACATATTCAAGCTCTAGATGTCAATGATCTCCAGCATACTCTTGTCACGCATGATGACAAAACTGAAGGACTGTTCCTCTATACTTCAAAGGTAAGCAGTCAGATGACAATGGAACACGTACTCATCTCTCTCATCTCTTTGAAAAAGTGCAGACCACATCTTGTTTGAGAGATCTTATCCAAGCCAGCCTGAATCCCTACCCAGACTCAGGCTACTGGTGGTACAGAGAAATACATGTTATAACAGTAATTTGGATAAAAAAGTAAACATTTTGAACAGCATTTCCATAATTTTCTTGAGATCTTTTTAAGTATGAAAACTGCTGTGATGCAGCTGTTTAACAGCTGTAGTGATTTTGCCCACCATATACATATAACTGGTCTTAGAAGTCTATGGCTCATCACCTGATACATACTTTAGGAAATATGTTTTGTTTTGACAAATTTCAAAATCTCCTTAGTGGCATTTTTCTCCATTTATTTGTTAAAAAATTGCTCCTTTTGATGTGACACCTAGGAGTTCTCTCTGGATATATGACTTGCAGAGAGTCACATGGTGGACAAATGGTGACGGAAGGAATCAGACCTCCTGTTCTTGACTATAGAAAGCTGTTGATTAATAGTACAAAGCCTTAATCTTCTGTGCTAACTGTCAGGCAAAGGCAGTAATCAAGAATGACAGCAGCATTTCTTAAGGAACTCAGGAAAAGTTCAGGAAAAGGAAATGTGAAAAATAATGATTTATTTTATTTCTGCTGTCACATTTTGTTAGAAGAAGTTCTAAATGTTCTATTCCTCAGCACAAAGCTGAACTCAGTTCAACAATCCCAGAGTGCTAGCAGGCTTCTCTTTATATCGAAGTTGATCTAAGGATAATCTAAGATACAAAGGAAAAAATGTGTGTAGAAGTAGATGATACTTTTTGTTATTAATATTGATGTTGGTGTCTTTCTGAAAAAAAGTTTTACAGGTCAGGTTATTGATTTGGCTTAAGCCTTAGATACCTATCTAAGCTGCAGGAAAAATAATATAACTGACAAGTATAGCATTTCTTCTTTCACTGCATAACATGGGAATGTATCTGAGTAAAGTAAAACTACTAAGTCCTTTTGTTGTTCTGTGTTTCACGTATGAAAAAATAATAGAACAAATTTAGCTACCTCACAAAAAATACTCCCAGTTCCTGCTGCAAGAAAATATAAAACTAAATATGACATTACATCCATTTAAGATCTTTACAATGGCAGTACTGTTGGCGCCTGATTATGCATGATGTCTCAGTAAGGCCATAGGCCAATGTTTTTTTTTTTTTTGCCATAGTAATGACAGAAATGGAGACCCAGTGTCAGGCTCAAAATAGTGAAGTAATAAATGTCGGTGCTTAAAAAATATTTTTGCTCACAGGATTTAAAGGTGAGCAATTATATATTTTGTCTGGCTGTAAAATGAGAAAAGTACAACACAAAGGTTTAAGGGCAAGAGGGTGCAGACAAGCTGCAATTTTTTTTATGTACCTGCTGAGTTTGGAAGCTATAAGCTATAATATGCAACTCAATATTCATAGTTGCTTAGAATTATGCAAGTGATCAAACAGAATAGCAAAGGTATGACTCCTCAGAACTAAGCATGTTTAATGGTTCATCTTCAATAATCAGTATTTACAGTCAATTTGCATGTAGTGTTTGTGTGTAAGAAGTATCCAAAAAACAGGTATGTTGCAATTTATTGTCTCCGTCAGTGCTACTGACATTGAGAAAAAAACATGCAGAAATAGAAATATGCAGAAAACTATGTAGTAACATGCAAATTTAGGTGAGATGTCTAATGAGTGCTTATAAGATGCAAATGAATGCCTCTGAAAGCAGGTTGTCATTCACGGATATGTAAGTTCCATGTCACTATAACAGGAAAAAGCATACAGGAATCCATGGAGTTGCTACAAAGATGCTAGGAGAAGCAGGAGTTTTCATGTAGCATCTCTAAGTAGATGCAAGTGTCACTATTGCTCATCTGGTAGCAAGATGTGGCAGAAGGTGGCACAAACAAAAATGGTACTGATTGTGTATCACCTTCCACCATTTAACCAGCTACAACAGGCATGGTATTTTTGAATGGAGAGAGATATATGTGTATTCAATGACATCTGTTGCCCATGAATAAGATAAGGAAGAATGCATGGACTTCCTATACTTATGGATATTAATATCTGTGCAGCACTTACTACACTTCAAACAGGGATCTATCAGGGATAAGCAGAAGCACATCAAGTAGATTACATTCATTGACCTGCAGCATGCTCAGTACCTTCTCATTTGGGCGAGAATATCTGTTTCCCCATCTCACTAACAGAAAGAGTCACCATCATGTATGGTTTCTATAATAGCACTTCCCTCCCTAGAGTACTGTTTTCTATAGTTTGCATGCATGTGGCAGTATAGGCTTTATTTGGTATCCATGGACTGTCTCATTTCAGTTGTAGTAGCTATAATTCCATCAACTGTCAGGTGGTGTACAGTACAAAAGGGTTAACCACAAATGTCTCTGCAGAGTACCCTGACAGTGTTCATGAGTTGCACATCTGGAATACAAGTCCTCTAAATCGCATACTGAAATTCCAGCAGGCCATCTTTTTATAAGAACATGTACTACACAAATCAAATATACACAGAGCTAGAGACAGTGCATACAAATGTCTCACTCCTGGACAACAAACATTTCTGCTGTGTTCCAGGTGTTGCAGATAACCTTAAAGTCATAGCTGAAGACACTGATATGGAACCCATGCAGCATGGCTGAAGAACAGTTATTACACCACTGACACACAGACCAGAAACGTTATAATTCAAGTGTCAGGCCTGTTGAAGGAAAAGGTTTATGCCTGGATACTTCTGAGGAGCAGACTGATTATGAACTTTCCAGAGCCTTCAAGATGTTTATGGCATGCTGCATGTTACATAATATAAGAATAGTATGCAAACTGGCTGCCCATGTTGAGAACTTCAAAATCTGCTAAAACAATCCCAGCAACAGATAACGCCCCAACTATATCTAGCAATACCATGGCCTCATCCAGTAATGACAATGAGCTAATTGACAGAATGCAGCAGCTGCCAGATCTTCCCCTAGAGTGATGGGCACAAGACATTGCATTGCAGGCAATGCAGCAGCAGCATCACTTAGAGTAGCTCTATGAGCCCATGATGAGCATGCAGTTGTGGGGTCACACATTCAGCAAACATGACTTGTGCAGCACTTGTTAAAAGCTATGCTGTGAAATGAATGGCTAAGTTGCACTGTGCATAAGGCATCTCCAAATACACCACAAAGTGGGAGGGCAGAGTTTGTTATAGTCATTATAATTTATACAGCTGCCAAGGGACACATTCAAGTATGTCTGATATCTCAACCAGAGTTGATGGCCATGTCACTGAAAGCAGAGACAGAGAATCTAGTGGCAAGTGGTACTCTGTATTTGCAGGAACTGAACCTGTATGGTATCCACTTCTGAGCTGCTATGTAATGGAGGGTGGCAGGTATCTCTTGCCACAGCATGGAATGGTGTAATGAGATATTCCTTGACCTGCAGTAACAGACTCTGCACTCTATAATGACCGTTCACTGTGAATATTCTATGTACATACCCCACCTTCTGTCCATAGACAACACTGCTTCATCAGCAATGGTGCTAATGCTCACAATTTTTTGCCCAGAGTGCTGAGTATATCTTTGTATAAGCCACTCACCAAACCAGTCATGTACATCAAGGCATGGATATCAACAGACTCTGTACAGATGATAGCTATGCACATTTATTGGTTGATCTCTGATACTACCAGCCATGCCAGGGACTGGTGGTGACATGTGATGGCAGTGAGCAACTTTTATAATCTGCCATATGTTGGGCATGCTCATATTATATGTTGTGCACTCCTCTGTTGCTGCAGCCTGTGGGAAGATGTGCTGCTGCTCTCAGTCTTGGCAGATCCTCTAGAGTGGGCATAGCTACCACTTGTGCTCTCCAGACTGGTCCTCATATGTAGATGTTGTCATACCTTTACCTTGAGCAGGGAATAGAGGACCAGCCTGGGGTCTGAAAGATAGTTCCTGTGTGACATCTGACTGTGGTGATCTGTGTCTCCATATCATTATCATACCTTGCATTGGTTCTGAAAATAGACTAGGGATACATAGGCTGCACAGGTGTCACCATAGCACTAGCCTAGCCTCAGAATGCACAATACAGGACATACGACAGTGATTATGAATGCTCACGCTTCATGTAAAATACTATGTTGTGTATACAGACAATGATAGACAATATGAATGCATACAATACACATACCTCTGCTCCAATTCTTGTCTGTCTGCATTCCTGATATGACTATGTGAAATATATGCAGTGATATGTGTGGCCCATCTACACCCTGCATGTGAACTGCTGCATATGCAATTCAGTTTGGATGCTAATCTAATTACATTACCCTCTGAGACATGTGATGGTTGGTCACTCCCAAAATTTGTGTCTACTCTTGTAGGTAGGATACCTGTGCATTTACTACCACTATGAAAGAACACTAGGTATTTCTACTTCTCAGGTATGCTTGCAGAAGGAGGTGCCCATATTCTAGTGTCTAATTTCTGCTGATATTCAGAATGTCTTCTTGCAGGCCTGTCTAGCCAAGTAGGTAACATGCTTCTGACATTGCAACATTGTTGTGTTGTGCATTACCTCATCTGATTTGTGGTTCCATTGTGGATGGTGATCAACCATTCTCCCCTATAGACAGCACTAATGGGTCCTGAATACCTGAAGAAGAAAGTTAATCTCAGCTTGGCCAAAGTCCAATCTGTGCTGTCTGTCTCCTTTTGAGTACATGGTGGCACTTATGAAAACAAGAGTCATAACTAGTGACTAGTAACTGTTTGGAACAGTAGGCTACCAATTACAATAGGTATACTAGACATTATAGGCTTGAACAGGGAAAGGAATGGAATGGACAAAAGGTGACACCAGTGTTACACCAGACCAGTGGTAGGGCCAGACATGTGCTGGGGAGAATGTCTCACAAAGGCCCACAAGGATATACATGGGAAGGCAACCTTCACAGACCACAGGGGTAGGGGGCATCAAGGGAATCACAGACAACAGTGGGCTAATAGGCTACAATGCTTGGTGTTGCACACATATGAGGAGCCCCAGAAGATTTGTTCCCATACCATAAATACATGGCACATTTATTTATGGTATAATAAGCTGCTTTCACAGTGATGCAGGTTTGCAGCTACATATATTATGTATTGGTTATATGCAGTTAGACTTTGCAGGCAGACATAGCACAGATTAGTCTTTGTATATATACCCTGTTCTAAGGTAATGCTGCACCTGAAGAATACATTGTACCACAGTATTACAGAATATTGTGCACCTTCTGACAGCTTTGTCTTTAAACTAAGCTACTCTTCTGCCAGAACCTGGTTCAAGCCAATGTATATGTACCACTGCTCTTTTTTAATCATAGCATGCCTGCCTAAGCTGCAGATGTATAGCAATGTGTTCTGTTTACATTCAAATGAGGCTAGATACCACATATGTCTATGGATAGCTGTATAATTTCAGAGAAAAACGCAGGTGACATGGCACACAGTTAAGTTCCATCACTTGCTGCCAAAATGCACCACCCAAAGGCTTATGTATAATGCCTGCCAATGTACTCATTTCATACCTGTCATCCTCTTAGAGCAAGAAATCTGGACAAAGCCATAACAAAAGTGGGACAAAGGCCCAAAAATATGGCCATTTTTTAAATATTGCTCTTACAAACTTAGAAAGTTGTTAGAATAACAGGTTTTGCATAAACATGAATTTTATGAAGGATATGAAACTCAAATGTCTGTCATTATGTTCTAACTTTAATCTTTAATGATTTGCCACTAATTTGACAGAAAACCACAAATTTATGAAAAACAGACCAAAAATATGAGGCAAAAATCTGGGCATTCCACAGAAATCTGTACAGTTGAGAGGAATTACTCTTTTATATGTGTCTTGAGGCAGAGGGAAGCTATACTATTCATGATTTTGAAATCACATATTTGGCTTGAATTGCAGGATATTTGTTTTACATAATATTCACTGCAATGGCTATTAGTACTAATGTTCCATGGAGAGCACCATCCTGGTGTATGAAGGAGACCAAAAACATGATATTTCTCTAATATGGGAGTAATTACTAGGACCCTCTGTGACTCCATTTTGGAAGGCTGATGCTTTTACCTAAGGCTACTGGCATCTCCAGGGCCATTCAGCAGTGAAGACACCTGTATAATGATTTGAAGAATTGACAAACTGAAGATTTCTGTCAGTAGAAGATAAACAGGGACAGGGATGCCCCAAATGGTATAGTACCTACTTTGCAGTGACACTTTTTCACACTGCAATTTAAAACTTTTCTTCAGTTATTCACAGCAGAATTAATATTAGAGGCTACTTCTTCAGGCAGATAGATACCAGGGCAAACCAGGAAGGCTAATGTAGTGAACTGTATCTGTGCTGTGTTACCTGTCTCTATGTCATGGTGCTGCTCAAAGCTCTAGTAAAAGCAGGTCAAAGGGGGGAGCCTGCTTTGAGTACAAACTGTTAGGGCATGTGATCAGCACTGTGAAAGAGGTAAACAAATAAATCCAAACCAGCCCAAAAGTTGAAAATGTTGAAACACAGGTGCCCAGTAGGAAGGTAGCTGAAATAAAGAAGCTGAACCATGACAAAGTAAAAAAGATTTTACTTTGTCGTGGTTCAGCTTCTTTATTCCAGCTACCTTCCTACTGGGCACCTGTGTTTCAACACTGTGAAAGAGGTGCAAATCTGTCTTTGTAAGCAATATCTGCAATTACAGCTGCATAAAGTGCAGATAGGGTTGTGGGTTAACAACTGCAGCAAGGAACTGGTATAGCTATCTCCTTTCTGTGGTATAGCAAAGGGTTTTGACACAGTTTAGAAAAGAACTATCAAGTAAATCTGAAATCTTTTTTGTCTAGTCTGAATACCTTTATGATAACATTGAACTGTAATGAGGGGCTCATTTATTTCTTTGCTACAGTTTAACAAAGGATTTGATGCAGCAAAAAGCTACTATATCTATATCTATATTTATATCTACATCTATATCTATATCTATATCTATATCTATATCTATATTTGAGTCTACTTCACATACCCAAAATTCAACATAGCCAAAGACCAGATGACCGAGACGAGAATGCCAAAACACCAAATAAGTGAATGTCCACATAGCCAAAATGTTTCTCAGAGTAAGTAACCACTGGGCCAAATATTCATGGAGAATAAACCACACCATCTGCAGCCTACCCAGGTGGGGATATATACCCCTCACACACTCCCACACCTGCCCTAACTAAATATATCAACTCTGGGATTGCATTACAGTGGGGAAGAAGGTAAATCTCCCCTTGTTGTCCTAGTGGTTACTTATCCTAGAGAGGTTTTCGGCTATGTGAGCATTCCTTTTTTTTTTTTTTTTTTTTTTTTTTGGAGTTTTGGCATTCTCGTCTCTGTCATCTGCATCTGGTCTTCGGTTATGTGGTATTTTGGGTATGTGAAGTAGACCCATACATATGTATACACACACACACACACACACACACACACACACACACACACACACACACACACATATATATATATATATATATATATATTAGATAAAAATATAGATATATAGATATAGATATAAAGATATATAGATATAGATACATATTAATGTCTTATTAAAGAGCAAATACTCATATGAGCAAACCTTAGTTGATGAATGTTATTGCAAAGGAGTTAAGAGCAGTCATACTTATTAATAAATAGACTTTTTGGGACTTGCTCTTTGAAAATGTTCAGCATATGGCAAACTTTATAGGAAAATATGAAGAAAAAAAGAATATATATCCTTGGTCAGAATATGTTATCCAATCAATTTTAGACAGACTCAAAAAAAGAATATTTGTTCAATTTAGAACATATGTGGAGTCTTTGGAGTTAAAAAAATATTTATTGTCTGTTTGCAAAGAAGTAATGGACACAACAAAAGTCTATGACGAAAGAGGACTTTGGAATGGAGGATAGGAATGTGGCATTATTTTGAATATGAAAAACAATAATATAAAACATATACCAAGTGTTATAAATGTAAATATTAACCAAGGTTTTGTAATATATATATAGGAGAAAACCCAAAAGTTGTTTTTTTTTCCTGTGAAAAAGATGATCACTTAATAGGCGAATGTAAAAAAAGAAAATATTATATATGTGAAAAAAGGACATGATGCTAAAAATGTGATTTGAGATTTAAAAAATGTGGTAATACTGGGCATGATTAGTTAGAATGTGACAATGATTAATTACAAGTGGAAGCTGAAGAAAATATGCAAAATCTGGAGCAAGTTAAAAATGTTATCCAGGACGGTCCAGAACATAACGAAACAGCTGAGGTTATAGAAAGTAATGTCAAAGAAAAAATAAAAGAGATTAAGGAAATAATGAGACAAGTGATAAAGAGTATGTAAATTGGAACATAGTAAAAGGTAGAAAGAAAATAATAGGGAGAAGGGTTAAAGAAAGGGAAAGAAAATATTAATGCATGACAATTAAAGAGATTAAGAAGGGCAAAGGATACAAATTCCTTCCACATTTTTGATAAAACTGAAAATATTAGCTGCAAATGTAATAGTATACAAAATATTAAGAGGAGGATAGGTATATTAGAATGGTGTGCTGTTTTAAATGTTCATGTTATCATATTAGAAGACATTAGAATAGAAGAAGAACGAATACAAACAGAATAAATGTGGAATGGAACAGTAGTATGGAACATGGGTAAATAAATGTGTGCCAATATATGTATATTATGCCAAAGAAATATTAAAGTATTAGATGTGACATTAGTAGATATAGGGCATATTAGTATATTAGATTTAAGATGGAATAAAAGTGTTTTTAGAATAATAGCTATATATGCAAATGTGGCAAAGAAAGAAAGGGAAATATGTTTAAAATGATTTTAGATTATGTATATGTTAATATGGCTATAATATTGGCAGGATACTTAAACTGTAATTTCAGAATAAATAAGAAGGATATGATGTTAAAATAGTTTATGGAATTATGAGATGTTGCAAATTAAGGGTATAGAAGAATAGACATAGGACATATAAAATAAATCTGGTTACAACTGAAATTGACTATTTGTCTGATATTGGACAGTATAAAACATACTGCAACAAGGAGTTAAATATACAGGATTTTCTGATCATTTAGCAATATGGATAACAGTACAAGAAAATGAAGGATATATTAAAATGGGGAAATGAATTAAAAGTATAAAAGAGAATGAATTAGAACAAGATGATAGAAATGTAGTATATATACTATGGGAAAATCATATAGGGATGAGAAACTTTTATGAAAATTGGATAATATGGTGGATTAGTTTAAAAGAAAAATATAAAACTTGTTTTCTGGAATGTATTGAACACAATAGAAAGAAGGAAAAGAATATGTATAAGAAATTAAGACAAGATATATTTAAAATGTATTAGAAAAATAAAAATTGTTTTATGAAAAAGAAAGAGAAATGCATAAAAAAATTCAAGATAAAATTAATAAGTGGTTATATAAACATAAATATTGTTTGCAAGTAAAAGAGGAAGCTGTAGCATCATATTTAAATAAGTTGGTAAAAAGAAATCAGAATATGAAGGGAGTTAAAAATAAAGAGAGAAGATAACATCAAAATACAAAAAGGTATAAGTGAAATCATTAAGAAGTATGTAGTATAATTGTTTGACAAAAAAGTAATAAGAAGAAGTATGCAATAAGTAGGTTAAATAAGGAAGATAATCAAATTTGGAGAAAAACATAAGTATTAATAAATTAAATAAGGATTTGAAACATATTAATATGAATACAGCAACAGATTTGGCGGGTACAGAATATTATAGGGATAATGGATTAGAGTAGTGGCAAAAAGCCAAATTTGTAGAAGTAATGAATGAATGGTTAGAAAAAAGGAATTGGGGATGAAGAGATATGTATAGGTGTTATAAAGTTTATATGGAAAAAGGGGATAAGGATGATATAAAGAATTGGGGGGTCTACTTTATATTGCCAAAAACGTAAAATCTTGAGCACTCACATGAGCAAATATGCAGATATTTGAAATGGTTATTGTGGGGGGGCTGTGACCCCCCCACCCCTGCTAAATATATATTGCAACTCTGAGATCACACTACAGTGAGAAAATGGCAAATATCCTGATCTCCACTCTACTGCAATCCAAAAAAATGATTATTGAATATCTGCATTTTCGCTCATGTGAGCGCTCAAGATTTTAAGTTTTCTTCGATCTAAAGTAGACCTGAATTGGAGACCGATAACTGTAAACAACACAGATTATAAGATTTTTATGATAATTATAACTAAAAGATTAACAAACAAAATGGAAAAGATATATGAGAAAACTGGTGTTGGTCATAAAGGAAAAGAAACTCAAGAATTGTTAAGGTTATTAGAGAAGTAGTGAATGATGATATTGTAAATAAAGATGTTGATGCAAAAATTATGATAGGGGATCTAAGGAAAGCATATGATAGAATTCAACATAAATCATTGTGGAATATATTGAAGTTATATAATATAAGTAAAAAATAGCATGTGTATTCAAATCAGTATATGAATAGAATTATGTGAACATTGATGTGAATGGATGGGTAGATGAACAATTGAAAAACTAAATCAGGAATAAGACAAGGTTGTTGCACTAGCAACATTATTTTTTCATTAGTTATAAATGTAATAGTGAATAAAATTAACAAAATGATAGAAATGGTAGGCTATAAAACTACAATTGCCTGTAATGTATACTTACGCTGATGATATTATAATAGTTACATGTAATGAGGAACAAATGGGTAAAGATATTAAAAAATAAATTGGTCATTTAAAGAAAACTGGTCTATGTATAAATAAAGAAAAGAGTAAAGGATTTGGTTTAATAGGAAATATAAGGGATATAGAATTTAACATGGAGACTATAAATGTTTTAGCTATTACACTTGGACAAAAAATATATATAGAAAAACAGTGGAAAATGATATTCAATGAGATAAGCGGTATGATCTCCTTCTGGAAATCATTTCATTTTTCATATACAAAGAAAGCTTATTTGATAAACGTTATGATACTAAGAATGATTGTGTATATGGCAAATGTATATATGATTCCAACAATATATGAAAAAGAATTGATGAATATATTATTTTCCTTTATGTGGGGGTCCATATTAAATCCTGTCAAAAGCAGAGTACTTTATATGAAAAAAGAACAAGAAGGTTGGGATTAATAAACCCAATTGTGTATGCATTGGAATGTTATATAAATGAAAAAGGAATTTTGATAAACTTTATTATTAAATATAATTATTAGTTTTTCTGGGGAAAAGTGAAAACAGGTAAAACATTTAAAGAATACATAAATAAAGAGATAAAAGAATATTAAAATAAAATTATATTCTTCTTTTCCCGGTTAAGGGTGTTGCCACAGCAGATCACCAGTTCGCACATGATTGCCAGTAAAGTTTTACAGTGTCGAGTTGCCAGCCCGGCACCCAACCTTCCACGGAAGGCACACACACATGCAGCCACTCACACCTAGGTCCAATTTACAGTGTCCAATCCATCTACAGCATGTCTTTGGGATGTGGGAGGAAACTGGAGCACCCGGAGGAAACCCACGTGACCACAGGGAGGACATGCAGACTCTGAACAGAAGACACCCCAGCCGAGGATAGAACCAAACAATCTCTTGTTGTGAGGTGACAACGCTAACCGCTGTACCACTGTGGCCACCCATTAAAATAAAATTATATTATGGAAGTAAAATGAACAAGATAGAGACAGAAAGGAATGGTATCAGATTATTATGAAGGCTTTTTATTTTGTTGACTCATGGAAAGAGTTAGTAATTGGAAAAAATGCAATAAAAAAGAGATTTAAATGGTATGAAAAAAATCTATGAATGTAATGATTTTTATGGAGATTTTCCATAAGAAAGTTACCGGATAAGGCAAATATGCCTTACAAAAGTAAACAAAAAAAATTGTCACGAATGTGGAGAGTATGAAACACCAGAAGGTGTTTTTTTTAAATGTATTACAGTTAAGCAAGTATAGAATGAAATATGTAAATGTAAGATATTTAAAGGTATTGTAAAGGTGGAACAGTTAAATATGGATATAATTGATTTTTTTTTTTTTTATGGTGATAACAAACAAGAAGAAGCAAAGAAATGGACAGAACTATATTCTATATTTTATAGACAATATGGACTGAAAGAATAAATGAAATTAAGTTTAATGAAAAATAGTTTTTGACAAAGATTTTGGAAAGAATCCACTTTTGGTTGTAGAAGAAAGGGTGGGTGGGAATGAGCAGGATATAATATAATCTATAAGAAGTGAATGATTGTATATATGTGTAAATGACATAAATATGTAAATAATATGTATTGTGCATAATATTGTATTTTAGTAAAAAAACCTACTCACCATTCTTGCAAGAAGCACCCATTTTGGATGAGCACTTCCTGTTTCCATTTGAGGTGCAGATGCAGCCCAGAGAAACAGGGAGGTAGATGAAGAGAGAAGGAGATGATGGAGTAGTGAAAGAAATTAAGGAGAAAGCAAATACTGATACCAGAGTATGTTTGCAGAATTCTGAGGAAATGTTTCAAAGAAACCTATTTGATGGAGATGAGTCGGCAAATGATTGATGTATAATTACAACCTTCCAGTCAGAAGGGTTGTAGGATGATTTACTTAAAGAAATGGTGGTGCAGCATGAGTTAGAAAATGAAGAAGATGTTGCCTGGGGGGGGGACATTATGGAGAAAATACAAAAGGAGGATGCATAGGCAATCCTGGACAATAGTGGTGAGGTTGAAAAGAAAACATTTGCAGAGAGAAAGTAAAATAAGGCAAGTAGAATAGCAGAAAAGAAAGCAGAAGAAAATTATAAAAATACAAGTATGTGGGAAGGATTAAATGTAAAGAAGGCAAAGAAGTGCACAGGTTTGAAGTGTGGGACAATTTAATATTTCCATTGGGTGTAAAAGCACATGAGGTAAGACCATTTAGTCTTATTAACAAACAGACATATTGTGATGTTATATTTGAAACTGTTTTTTCAATGGAAACTTTTCTTGGAGAATATGAAAAAAGAAAGACTATAACCCATGGAATCTTTATGTGGTAAAAGCTTTTAATGGGGAAACAAAAATGAAGATTTGTATACAATTTTGAACAGAGGTAGAAAGATTTTGAATGGATATTTGAAAGCTTTATGTAAAAAAGTACTAAACATTGCAAAAATATATGACAAAAGAGGTTTATGTACTGGTGGTTGGGATTGTAATGTTGTGGAATTATAACATTATATGCTTACAACATTTGTAAAGAAAGGGAAAGGTTGTTTTATCAGATTTTAGATTATGCAGTGATAAATATGAAAAGTATAATAACAGGAGACTTTAATTGTGATTTAAGAGGCAAATGTAAAAGAAAGGAGATGATATAAGAAAAATGTTAAAAAGTTATAAGATGTGGTAAGTTAAAACTTTGGGACAAAAATTTAAGGACTTACAAAAGGGGTGTGTATAGAACTTAAAGAGATTATTTTATAGTATCAGAAGGTTTCATTATAGGAGAAGGGGAGGTAATTGAAACAGAATTTTCTGATCATGTTGTGATGTGGCTAGAGAGATAAGAATATAAAGAATATATAAAAATAAGTAAAAGAATAAAAAGGAGAAGTATCAAATTACTTAAGCAGACTAGTAAAGGTAGATGGTAGTATAATGATAGATATAAAAAATGCAAAAGAAGATATAGAAAGAACTCAAAAAAGGTTATTTGTAGTATAGTACAATATGTACAAGAAATGTCTGAAGAAAAAAGAGGGCAGTAGAAAAAACATGGAAAGTAAAAAACAGTTGAAAAGGGAGATTTCTTTAAATGAGCTAGATAAAGTATTAGGACAAGTAAATATAGCTTTGTCTGCAGGCCCAGATGGAATAGGGTATAAAATGTAAAACAGATGAGTCTATATCACATAGTCAAAATTCTGTAAGTTCGAACACCATATGTTTGAACCTATATGTTTGACCTTACAGAATTTCGAAGACGTAAAAAAAAATAAAGCAAAAAAGAAAATAAAGGGTTGTAAGCAGGGGGGGCAAGCCTTCTTGCACCCCTCACATGGGTGGCAAGCCCCCCACACCCCCAGCTCTTTAAATATACCAACTTTGAGACTGCACTACAATGCGATAAAGAGAATTTTCCCTTTATTGCACTGTAGCGCAATCTCAGAGTTGGTATATTTAAAGAGCGGGGGATGTGAGGTGGTGCAGGTGTGCTTGCCACCCTACTTACAACTGTCAGGAAGTTGTTCTTGTTTTTTATTTATTTATTTTTTAATTCAAAGTATGACAACTTCGAACATATGGTCTTGACCACATAATGTTCAAAGGTGTCATACTTTGACTACATAATATAGACCCAAAAAAAAAAGTGATTGCAAAAAAATATTTTTTAAAGATTTTGAATGAATGGATAAATGAAGGCTTTATGTATAAAGAATTATGAAGTGGAATACTTACATTCATCGGAAAGAAGGAAGATAGAAATGAATTAAAAACCTGGATAGTACTGCCTAGTAATGAATATACAATCTTTGTGGAAATAATACAAAATAAATTTGAAACTAAAATGGGATAAATGGAAGATAGCATGTATAATATAAAGGAGAAAGGTTGTCAAAAATTACTAATGATAGTTAGAGAAACTGTTGATTATATTATGAACAGAAAAGTAGAAGCAAAACTCATGACAGGAGACCTTAGTAAGGCATTTGATACAATTGGACATGAAATCTTATGGACAGTAATGAAAAAAATATAAGTGAGAAAGTTAGCAAATTATGCATATTTTAGAGTATACTAATAATTAAGTAAAAATGCTTGTAAATGGCTGGTTATGCCTAGATGTACATATTGAAGATTGGTGTAAGACAGACATGTCAAATGAGTTGTATACTCATTGCATTAGTTATAAATGTGATAGTATATGAAATAAATTACCAAATGAAGGAGGCAGGTTATATAATACATGGATGGTTAAGAATTCCAGTTCCCTTAACATATGCAGATGACAATACATGCAAAAAAATTTTTAATAAAATAAGTAATAATTTGCACAACTGAGCACTCCGAGATGATAGGGATGGCTCTAAATAAAGAGGAAAGTAAAGGTTTAAGTTATGTATTAAAAATGGGGGTATATATTTTGCAGTGAATGAAATTTCTGTGATAGGTATACAATTTGAGAATAAAGATGTAAGTAGAATTCAATGGTAAAAACAATGGAGGAAATAAAGCAAATGTCTTTTCTGGAAAACATATACATTATCACTCAGAAAAAAAGACTTATTTGATAAATTCAGTACTGATGGGTAAAAATAGAATACTTAGCAAGTGCATTTATGTTGCCAACAGTATTTGTAAAGGAATTATTGCAGATATTTTTTCATGTATATGAAGTTCTTGATGAACCCCAGTAAAAAGGGTAGTTTTTCATGTAAATAAAGAAAAGAGGTTTAGGGTTAATTAACCCATTGGTATATGCTGAATCATTAAATTTGTACAAAGTGTTAAAGCAGATACATGAAAAAGATGAGAGATTAGAAGTAAAATTATATAAATGTAAGTATGATAAATTTTGTGGTATGGTAAAAAATGTAAAAGAGCGAAAAAGTGTATAAATGAGTAAATAAAATATTATCAAAAATTGTTTGTGGAAAATAAAAATTGATGATATAGAAAAATTAGAAAAGTTTGGTATAAGAATATAATGATAAACCATTACTATCTAACAGATGAAAAATTAAAGCTATAGAAATAAGAAGCAAATGGTGTAATCAGAAAGCAGAATGTCAAGATTTTCCTAGAGACTGGTAACAGATAAATTGCCATTAAAAGAAAATATGCTATATAAGAAGAAAAGTAATAGAATATGTTTGCATTGACAAAAAAAATAAAATGCAGAATGTATGTTTTTGTATTGTAAAAGATAAAAAGAAGTTATGGGGAAAATATGTAAGGACAATTTTTGAAGATATAAAATAAGTGGATAAAATAAACACAGAAATGATTAAATATGAACATTATAAGAATGGAAATAAAGAATATGTTAAGAGAATAGATAAAAAGTTATTTTATGTTATGTGGGTTATATGGAGTGAAAGAATAAATGAAATTATGTTTAATGGTAAATGGATTTTAGCAACAATATTAAGTAAAATCAGATGGTGGTTATGAAAAAAGGAGTGGGGTCTAAAAGGGTTAAAAATTGACCATGATTATGTAAACAGATTTGTGTTTGTGTGTGCGTGTGTGCGTGTGTGTGTGTGTGTGTGTGTGTGTGTGTGTGTATATATATATATATATATATATATATATATATATATATATATATATATATATATATATATTATACTTGTAAATATTTGTAAATATGTAAAAAATCTGTAAATAAGAGTTATTTTAGTATATAAATAAAGGACCCCAGAGCTACCACCAATTAAAGCCAATGAGTCCTCGGTTTAATGTCTCGTCTCCACCCCCATCCTGAGCAGTAGTATCAGCAATTGATCTACCTGGTGTGAGAACACAGCCGACAGCCTTCACACCAAAGATGAGTGTGCTACCTATTGTGCCCTGACACAATATTAGGGGAAGGTCCTAAAACAAATATCATTCTTTGTTCATTGTGGTTTGTTTGACACATAATTATTTCCTCTATAATGAAAAGTTTTATATAAACTATTGGTAATGGCCATCAGAATACATTTTGCTTCACTATACAATAGGAGACCTTAGTAAGAATAATGCCCCTCACATAAGTTATTTTATGAATGTAGTAGAAGGTGATTGTATTGTCTTACAGGATTTCTTTAATGCAATGTGGTATTTTATATTGATTTTATTGATGACTTGCTGTTCATATGCCCATGAATGCAAATAAGGTTGATGGATTTATAGGATGGTTGAATGGTAACAACTATGGTTTAACAATTTGTAAAAAGAGCTGAACATCAGAAATTGATATTTTAGATATGAGACTGTGAGGAATCAAAAACCACAACTGCAGTACATAGTAAAGGAGAATACATAGACTCAAACTGCAACAAAAACAGACCAACGTGAAATCACAAAGTCAAAAGTTTTAATGATAAAGCTTTTGGATAAAATCCTTCTCAGTATAACAAGTCAAAATAAGACATTTATATATCAATTGCCAAATAATCACATGATACCACAGAGCCAATAAACCCTAAAAACAACACAACAATATTAAAACATCACCTCAAGCACATTAGCTTAAACTTCAAAACAGGATTAATTGAGACCATTTTATTTAAGCGAGGGGGGTGATCAGCATTCAAAAGTAATATCCACTCATATTCCTTCATCTCTAATTTATTATTCAGGACACCACCCCTTGCACACTTCAAAACTATATCCAAAACTCTAAAAGTAAAATAATGACCATCCCCACTTTGCTTAAAGTGCTGGGCCTGTTCATTAGTCATAACTCCTCTATAAATCTCAGATTTGTGTCCTACCATTCTCTCCTTCTGTTTTCTGGTAGACTTTACCACATAGAATGCTGGACATACTTTACAAGTAGCTAAATAAACAATGTTACACATATTACAATTATCATAACAAGTAATATTATATATCTTATTTGTAAGAGGATGTATAAAACTTAAGTCCTTATTTATATTCTTACAGTTCAAGCAGTTATAACACAGTACAGTCCCCTGATTACACAACACTGTCCGTGCCTGTGGGATAAAGTCCTTATAACAAAGTTATTTCTTTAAATTAGCACAGATTTTATATGAAAAAATAGGGAAGTTATTAATATGTTTGGCAAGCTCAGGTAAAGAGTGTAGAGTACACCAATTCCTTCTAATAATAGCTTCTACATCACTACTAGCACTAGTAAATGTATTAACATAATATAACTTCTTATCAATCCTATCTCTAGGGGGTAGGACAATATGAATCCACAGAAATAAAATACAGTTTCACACTAAGTTTTCTCTCATTCAAAACATCTTGATAAATACCCTCCAGAAAGGCTTTATCATAACCTCTGGCAACAAATTCATCTATTACTTCAAGCATCTGGGTAGAACAGAGATCATCATTAGTATTTAACTGACACACCCTATTTAACTGTGCTTTTACAATACTTTTGAAAACAAAATGGGCATGCATACTTACTTTATTCAAATACTTATTCCAGTGAGATGGTTTACTATATACAGATGCATCTAGTTGTTCATCATTAATAAACAAATCAACATTTAAAAAATTAATTTTTTGTTTTGAATAAGTCACTTTGAAATTGAACAAAATGCAGTAATTCTGATTCATCCCCATCCCATATAAGGAAAACGTCATCCGCAAATCTACGACAAAAACATTTTAGATGTATACATTGAGTTGTTAAAAATATATGCATCTTCCCATTTTTCAAAGCCAAATGTTATTACAGGATGGCTGGCAGGAATAAAAGTAATAGATCTTTTATTTAAAGTTAAAACATCTAGTACTTTTATTCCTGCCAGCCATCCTGTAATAACTGCATTTGCTGAAATTTGTGAAAAACAGGTCTGTGATTTATTTGAACAATGCCCCTCACATAAGTTATATCATTTAACTTTAAATTAATAGAAAGTGCTGCATGAGTTGGATAATAATTTTAATATAGTGATAAAAGAAGCTGATAAGGGGGGTGCTGTTGTTCTTATGGATCAAAATACTTATTTTCTCGAGTTAATGATGTGTTGAATGATACCAGTGCTTTTGCACAGGTTAATGCTGCTGATGTGAGAAAATGTATACAAAATGTGAATTTATTGATTTATGAGTTGCAAATTAATAATGATATTTCTTTGGATTTGTTTCATTATTTTAATGTCCCTTGTCCTGTTGTACCTAGGCTTTATGGCCTTCATAAAACCCATAAAGCTTTACAGACTCCCCCCATGAGTCCTATAGTCTCTGGAAGGGAGTGGATTCCTGAAGCTATATCATTGTATTTACAATATTTGTTAAGTAGTTACTTGTGGTACGTTAAAAGTTATATAAAGGATACAGGCACGTTTTTATCACAACTTTGTAGGTGGTATGAGACTAATCATGTTCAGGGATATTTCTTGGTAACCTTAGATATTGTTTCTCTCTTTACAGTGATTCCCCAGGAATATGGTATAAATGCAATTCAGGAACTTTTAGTAGAAGTAGGGGGAAGAATGGAAGACAAATCAAAACTATATGTGAATTATTACAAATAGTTCTAGAGAGTAATTTCTTCTTATTTCATGATAAATATTATTGCCAGTTGACAGGTGTTGTCATGGGCAACCCTATGGGGAATACATATGTGATTCTGGTTTTGAAAAAAATGGGAAGATGCATATATTTTTAACAACTCAATGCATACATCTAAAATGTTTTTTTTCATAGATTTGTGAATGATGTTTTCCTTATATGTGATGGGGATGAATCAGAATTACTGCATTTTGTTCAGTTTTTGAACTCAATGACTGACTTTTTACAATTCAAAGTGACTTATTCGAAACAGAAAATTATTTTTTTGGATGTTGAATTGTTTATTAATGATGAACAACTAAATACATCTGTATATAGAAAAGCATCCCACAGGAATAAGTATTTGAATAAAGTAAGTATGCATGCCCACTTTCTTTTCAAAAGTATTGTGAAAGCACAGTTAAATAGGGTGTGTCTGTTAAATACTAATGATGATCTCTGTTCTATCCAGATGCTTGAAGTAATAGAAGAGTTTGTTGCCAGAGGTTATGATAAAGCCTTTCTGGAGGGTATTTATCATGATCTTTTGAATGAGAGAAAACGTAGTGTGAAACTGTATTTTATTTCTGTGGATTCATATTGTCCTACCCCTAGAGATAGGAATGATAAGATGTTATATTATCTTACTACATTTACTAGATCTAGTAGGGATGTAGAAGCTATTATTAGAAGGAATTGGTATATTCTACATTTTTTACCTGACCTTGCTAAACATATAAATAACTTCCCTGGTTTTTCATATAACAATTGTGCTAATTTAAAGAAACAACTTTGTTATATGGACTTTATCCAACAGGCATTGACAGTGTTGTGTAACCAGGCAACTGTATCATGTTATAACTGTTCAAATTGTAAGAATATAAATAAGGACTTAAGTTTTATACATCCTCTTATGAATAAGATATATAGTATTACTTGTTATGCTAATTGTAATATGTGTAACATTGTTTATTTCGCTATTTGTAAAGTATGTCCAGCATTCTATGTGGTAAAGTCTACCAGAAAACTGAAGTAGAGAATGTTAGAGCACAAATCCGAGATTTATAGGGGAGTTATGACTAATGCACTGGCCCAGCACTTTAAGGAAAGTGAGGATGGTCATTATTTTACTTTTAGAGTTTTGGATATAGTTTTGAAGTGTGCAAGGGGTGGTGTCCTGAATAATAAAATAGAGATGAAGGAATATGAGTGGGCTTTGCATAGTTGATTCATTAAGCCTCTGCCAAAGTCTACCTACTGAGTCCAATAGTTTGCCTGTGCTTGTGTGCCTAGCAGCCAGTATCTCTCCTCCTCTGATCCTCTACTACCACTCCACTCCCACCTTTACACTATTCCTCCTTTTCCTTGCAACCTTTCCCTGTCCTTTTTCTGCTTTTTCCTGCTCTCTCTCATTTACCAGCCCTGGCCACTAGGTGGCGCTCTCCTCACTCTCTTTTTTCTTTGCTACTTCCTATGCCTCTGACTAGCCTTTAAAGTTCTTGCTGGTTCTCCTATTCTCCCTTAGCCTCTATCTTCTACCTTACAGTCTGCCTATTTCCTTGCAAATAGTGCTAGTACTGCTCCAGTATCTTGCCAGTCCTTCTCAGCTTCACCCTCACCCATTTCTTCCTTACCTCCTTCTGCATCTTTCTGACCTACTCCTGCATACCTTCTCCTATACCACTGGTCTACCTGGGTTTCCTTTTTCTATACACTTTCTGCTCCTGCCATACCTACCTGCATTTCTGATTGTCTCCTCTCTCCACCTTCTGTTGTTTCTACCCGCTCCGTTCGCCCTGCGGGCTCACTCTGCTCCCCTCCCTACGCCCAATTCCCACCCACCCCCAGGGGTCCCAACCATATACATCTCTTGCCACACCCCTATCCCACCCTTCCAATCCTTCCCCTTCCCGCTCAAACATCCTCCCACCCATATACACACCCCTTTAACAAAACACACTCCCACTGTGCTCTACCTATCTCCTCCTCCTCCCAACATCTTGATACTTAAACATCACACTTTAACCTTTATCCCTTCACTATATTACTCCTATCCCCTCTTTGCCTATTCCTTTTATACCTTCTTATCTATTTCCAACAGTAGAATACCCCTTTTACATCTTGTCTCCTTTACTTTTCATATCCTTTTCTTACCTCTTGTACTCATCTTACAATGGCCCCATACCTGCCAACCCAAATCTTACTCTCATTCCTACTGTTTACCACTCTATACTCAGTCTATCTCCTGTCCTGTTACGAGAAATCACTTGATGCCCAAACTCTCCATCCTCACAAACACACCTCCATATTTCTCTTTCCACTTATTCCATATCCTTTTAATTCTCCTACCCCCAACTATCAACTACCTAAATTCCACAGACTTAGACATCTCAACTATGTCATAACATCTGATAATAAAACCAAAATACTAACCTCACAAAGGTACTACCTTACAATCAAATGTAGCAATCCTACTCTTCAAGATGGTGACATCCATCCTAACCCTGGCCCTTCTCTCCCCTCCCCTCTAGCGCCTATTACTAAAACCAATAATAGCTTCTTAATAGGACATCTGAATACCCAAAGCCTAAACAACAAAGTACCTTACCTATATGCCCTCCTTCACACACACGCATTTGATATTCTTTGCCTGTCAGAGACATGGCTAAAACCTAGCACTAAAGACACTGAGATCACTCCCCAAGGCTACAATATGGTAAGACTCGACCGTCCCAAAAGAAAAGGTGGTGGTGTTGCAATTCTTTTTAGAAATCATCTAAATGTCACTACCCTCCCAGCCACACCAACTCAAGATAGCAGGATAGAAGCCATCATGATCAAACTCCAGTTAAATTCAAAAAAATCCCTTAATATCATCTGTATATACCTGCCTCCAGGCAACAATATACCTACCCTCGAAGATTTTCTTAGTTACATATCCACCAATTATCCACAGGAAACTATCATACTAGGCGACATGAACATAGACTGGAATAGCATTAATGAAGAAAATCCTTCATCCCATATCAACCTACATGGTTTCACTCAAACCATCACCTCCACTACTAGGCTCAATAAACATACTAATAGAGAAAGCATTCTAGACTGGATACTTATAAACAGAGTAAAAAACAATTACAAACTAGGAACCTTGCCAGATGATATCAGTGACCACTCTCTAACTTTTATAACAAGAGATAAAGCTGATTGGCTAAACCCCCACATTACAAGAAAAATACGCACCTCCAAACATTTTAATCTGGACCTATTTCAAACTGAACTCAGGGCATGTAACTGGAACCCCTTAAAAACACTTCCTCTTGAAAATGCAGTATTACATTTTAACAAAATGTTGTTATCCATTCTTGACAAACATGCTCCTGAACGTATTATTAGAATGAAATCTAATATAGCCCCTTGGCTGTCCAATGAAACCAAAAAGCTCATTCTCACTAGAAATAAAGTCTGGGCTAGATGGAGAACCCACAGAAATAACACTGATCTTCTAAACTTCCGACAGCTTAGAAATCTAACTAAAAAGGCAGTGATAACTGACAAAAAGAAATTCTATATCGAACTACAACAAACTCATCTTAATAATTCAAAACTCTTCTGGTCCTCAATTAATAAACTCCTCTCCCCAGGAACTTCCAAAACACCTTCCCCACTAAATGCAGACCCTGACACCCTACAGCAGACTGCAGATGCCTTTAACTCTTTCTTCACAGAAACTATTCAAACTCTAGCTAAACAACTTAATGCCAACAATTTCTGCCCACCTCGTAACCAAACTAACTCCTCCTTTAAATTTTCACTACAACCAATCTCTACATCATACATACACAAACTTCTTCTAAAACTAAAACCATGTACCCCCTCGGCCGATAAGCTCCCATCTCTTTTTCTTCAAAAAGCTGCCAAGGTTATTGCATATCCTATATCTATTCTCATAAATAGGACAATCAAAGAAGGAATCATCCCGAAATTTGGAAGGTCTCTCATATTATCCCACTACACAAAGGTGGACACTCAACTGACTATGCTAACTATAGGCCCATTGCTCTCCTCTCACCTTTGGCTAAGATCATGGAAAAATGTATCCACCTTCAACTTGTGCAATATCTCTCTCATCACAACATAATAGCAAACTGTCAACATGGCTTTAGACCACATCACAGTACCACCACTGCCCTGCTTTCTTTTGTAGATACCATTAATCAGAACCGCAACAACAACTTACTCTCATCTGCCCTCTTCATTGACCTGTCCAAAGCATTCGATATGGTTAACCACCCCTTGTTACTTAACACTCTTGAATCCCTCTCATTCGATACCCCAACCATCACATGGTTTAAATCTTACCTCACAGATAGAAAACAAGCTGTTCTCTGGGATAACCACACCTCTTCTCTCTTGCCTGTTTCCATTGGTGTTCCACAAGGCTCTATCCTTGGACCACTTCTCTTCTCCCTCTTCATTAATGATCTTCAAACAATAATCCCTCAAGCAACCTGCATTCAATACGCTGATGACTCTATGCTCATCTGCTCAGCATCTTCTACCACTGAACTTATCTCTCTCACCCAAACAGTGTTCAATACCGTAGAAACATGGTTCTCTAGTCGTTTCCTCTTACTAAATGCAAAGAAAACCAAACTTCTTCTTTTTACCCCCACATCCAGGACCTCTCCCTTACACTTCTCTATCTTCTCCAACAGCGCCACTGTCATCTCACCTGACACATCAACTAAATTGTTAGGTATTACAATAGACAATAATCTCTCATTTGACCTACACATTAACAACTCCATAAAACTAGTTAACAGAAAGATAGGATCCCTATATCGAATTAGACCTTTTCTCACACCTTCAACTAGAACATGGATCGCTCACTCCCATCTTATTTCTACTCTTCTGTATGCTTCACCTATCTTCACCAATCTCAAAAAAACAAGCCTTTACAAACTGGCAACCTGCTATAATAACATTGCCCGCTTTGCTACCGGCAACCCCTGTAAAACACATCATTGTCTAAACTTAAAACTTTTAGGCTGGCCTGAGTTTCAGAACTATCTGATAATCCATCAACTCTGCATTGCCCACAAAATCTTATACCAACCTAATAATACCCCAATACTCTCACAACTCATAATCTCCTATAAAAATCTCAACTCTCTCCGCTCCTCCAGTAAACTTCTGACAAGTTCTATAAAATCAAATAATAATGCTGGTGACTCTCTTTTACCAATGCTGTTGGGACAAAATGGAATTTGTTACCTACTAACATAACAAAGATTACATCATTGCCTCTTTTCAAACAAAATATTAAACTGCATTTCCAAAATCACTGGCTTTGTTCATGTAGTAAACCTGACTAGCTAATTTACTATTACTAACTAAATATAACTATCTCCCTTACTCCTTCATTCACTACTCCCTATTTGTCTTACTCTTCTTCCCCCACTGTTGTTTTGCTTTTTCTCCACAGTTAATCTCTATCATTTCCCTTACTTTCTTTCACTCTACTTTCCTTACATACTTTCCTTTTTGACTATATCTATTAAGTTCTCTTTTTTCTTCCTTCTCTTTCTCAATTTCTATAATGTCATGTAGATAGTATTGTGTGTCATAGGAATTAACCCCTGTAGTAGTACTTTACATTGAAGGGTTTACTAGTCTTTATTTTTTGTTATTGCAAACCCTATTACTAACTCCAATATTATGATTGTTATTGTTATCATTATTTTATTTTGGTTTGATAGATTTTCTGTATGTATCTCACTCTGTGGAGCTTTTCTCCCCGGGCCGCTACTGAAAATGGAAATTTCTCCAGCTAGCCTAGCCCGGTCAACAAATGTAAAATAAAATAAATAAAATAAATAAATATTACTTTTGAATGCTGATCACCCCCCTGGCTTAAATAAAATGGTCTCAATTAAACCTGTTTTAAAGTTTAAGCAAATGTGCTTGAGGTGATGTTTCAGTATTGTTGTATTCTTTTTAGATTTTCTCAGCTGTGTGGTATCATGTGACTATTTGGAAATTAATATATAAATGTGTTCTTATTTTGACTTGTTATACTGATGAAGGATTTTATCTGAAAGCTTTATCATTAAAACCTTTGATGTTGAGATTTCACGTTAGATTGTGAGGAATATCAGAACTAGGAGAGCTATTTGGAAATGATATCACAGATTGTTTAAAAACTTTTTTACCTCATAATTAATTAATTTCCTTTGTCTGCTGCTGTTCTGTTCATTGCTGTTAATCCTGTTTTCTTTTCTTAGCTTTCACATTTTTCCCTTATTTCTCAGAGTCCACCCCAGTGATAACAGCTTGGTAACTGCCTAGCTCAAGGAAACTGAGTTACACAACTGACGTTGTGAGAGTCCCTTTACACACAACCTCTGAATTAAAAAGACTGCTACCTGCAAACTTTGCAATAAGGACAACAAATGTAAGGAATTTCATCTCATTGGCCTGCTAACATGGTTAATCTGATAATCATTATGGTATTTCTGCCTTCCAGTTTCAGACTGTATATCGTAGCAACCAGTTAGAGTTTACTGAAGGTTTTAATACATCACAATCATACTGTAATACTTCATATGCATATGAACATTAAACCCTACTTGTACTATGTATCTTCCAACAGTTTTTTTTGTTAAGAGGTGATCCCTCTGTCTCTAGTTACTTCCAAGTTTCTCTCCATCCCATGTATTTATGCATTTATTTATTTATATATTTAATTATTAACATTTATTTACTGGAGAAGTCTCACTTGGCAAGAACTCATTTTGAGTAGAGACCTGGAAGAAAAGCTCCACAGAATACAAATGACAACAGTAGATCAATAACATTAATTATAATAAAATATGCAATTACACTTGATTTTGTATTTATTCATTAGTTAATTTGCCTTCCTTTTTTATCTCACTATTTTTTTTAAATAGGCAAAACTTCAGATCGAGACAGCTCTATTCCATTTCTCCTTTCTATGATTGAGGTCATTTCACTTCCCTTCCTTACTACCATTCTTATCCACTCCTACAGCATCCCCTTTATAGTTGACAAGACAATGCCACTCATTTCAATTCACCATCCAGAAAAATCCTCATAAACCTGTCCATATCACAAAATAATAACTCCCCACTAAATGTCTACGCTGTCCAACTTACCAAACAAATTCCACTCTTTTCTGATCCTTAGTCGATCTCACGCAGTATAAGCCTGAGTTTGAATTTTTGCTATCTCTTGACAAATGTCACCTAGAACTATATCATACCTACTCCTCTCAGGTAACATAGTACCCATAAAACTCAGCCTACCTCACTATATTTACACAATGATCTACCCCTAACCATTCCGTATCCTATAATTCATACTTAAGACACAATGTATATCTGAGTTGTTTGACTTCTGCTATATACCTACAATCAACTGGATTACTAGCTGAGTTAAGTACAAACCTGCAGTGTTAAAGATTGTACTGCATTTTATTTATTATTTTTTTGTCTATTTAATTGTTTCATTGAGTATTGTGGTCTGTCTCTCTCTGTAGTTATTTATTCATAGAATACTGTGGTCTCTCTATGTCTCTGCAGTTAGTGGGGGCTATTGTGTTTCACTTCTTTGATATTCAGTGTTAAACTCTTAGCCTAGAGGGTTTCTCTGTATTTATAAGTGTTAGTCACATATCTTTGAATTTATTACTGCTCAATATCTGAGTTGTTTGGCTTTTGCTACATACCTACAATCAACTGCATTACTAGCTGAGTAAGTACAAACTTGCAGTGTTAAATATTGTTCTGCTTTTTTTGTCTAATTGTTTAATTGAATATTGTGGTCTCTGTCTCTCTGTAGTTATTTATTTTTCTATTTAATTATTTCATGGAATACTGTGATCTCCCCCCCTCTCTCTCTCTCTCTCTCTCTCTCTCTATCTCTCTCTGCAGTTAGTTTCCCATCTTCCCTCCTTGTTCTTGTTTTGGTATTAATCTTGTTTGCTTTGGAATTGCCCGCCCCTCCTGTAAATTTGTGTTGGAACACTCCTCCTGGGTCTATCTCATTTGCTCACTCAACCAAGTACACTGAGATCATATTTTGACTTCAGACACGTATACCAGTCCCATCTGTTCAGCTCTATCCCAGCTCTATTCCAGTCTGGTGTCACTAGCTCATTCTACCTAATACAGAGAGAACATTTGTGAAGCGCAAGCTACTTAGGTCCTTAATTTTGAATTATCTTCTGTTTCTCCTTTCTCCCTTCCCACTTTACAAAAATAAAATAAAAAAAAAAACATTTCTAAGCTTGTTTCCTGCCTTTCCTGTAACTAGTCTAGTCCAGATACAGATTTGCTGTAACCAGGACTGTTTGTATGCTTCTGAGCCCCCAAAGCCTTTCTGTGTTGGAGGGAAGCCTTCTAGTGTATCAGTGGGAGTTGTAAGCACTAGGTAGCCTATCTACCACAAGAGTGGTTTCTGGCCAAAAATTGTAGTTTATTGGCCATTTGGGCAGTTTTTCTATCTCTTTCAACTTACTGGTTTAAAAGCCCATGTTTGCACTTGTGTCCTACCTTTCCTGTAACTAGTCTAGTCCAGATACATATTTGCTGTATCCAGGACTGCTTGTAAGCTTCTATACTCCCCAAGCCTTTCTGTGTTCAAGGGATGCATTCTAGCTTATCAGTGGAAGTGGTTAGCACTAGGTAGCTTATCTACCCCAAGATCCAGGTACAGATTCTTATTTTCAGCACTTGAATTTGCTTGTTCATGCTCAGCACTTGTTCAGAACTTGTTAGCACTAAATAAGCTACAAATTACTACAGCACTCAACCTTCCTCTTTACCTAGAGGAAAACATTTTTTGTACTTACTTTCCTCACTTGCTTAGAGAAAAACAGCTATTATACTCACTTTCCTCACTTGTCTAGAGGAAAGTAGTTTTTTATTCAGGCATGTCCAAGGGTCAGCTCCCAATGTTCTCTCCTGTCTATCTGATGAATCTTTGCATCTTGAGGCAATGTAGCAATTGCCTCATGTACACAGGCAACCCTCTCCTCCTACCACCCTACACCACAGCCTGTGAGAGATGCACTTATCTAGCCAAACTGGAGGTAAAGCTCTCTCCGACCAAGACTGAACTTGACAGTCAAGAGGAGAAGGTAAACACTTGCACCACACCACACTCATCACATAGTCCCACTAAACCTACATCAGCAAAATCCACACATAGAAACACAAAAACATTTGCAGAGGCTCTCAGTAATAATCTGCTTAAGCAACAGAGACCTCCAAAGCAGAAACGCAAGCCGCCTCGACCCCCCAACACAACCCAAATGACACATAGCCCACAGACTCAGTGTACCAATAAACCATAGCCCATAAGGCAAAACAACATATCCAACACACTAGTCATAGGTGACTCTATAGTCAGGCACACTGATGTCCCACTCACCAGGCTACACAAGGAGAAGGTTAGTGTCAGCTGCCTGTCGAGTGCCAGGATCTGTCACATACCCCACACACTATCAACCCATTTCTAAGCCATCCTCCCCTTTAAGTGGCTTACAGATCAGAATAACAACTTTTATCATTAATCATCACAAAATAGACTGTCATACAGTGTGGGTTCTGTCAGTAAGCCAGTGGGCAACCCATTGAGTGATGTAGGGATTAATGCCCAGCTTAGTAAGTTTATCTATGATTCTAGAGTGGGGGATGGTGTCAAAGGCCTTGGCGAGTTCCAGATAGGCTATGTGGACCACCTTACCCTTGTGCACGGCTTTGGAGACTGATTCAAAGAAGTCAATCAGGTTCAGGAGACAAGATCGGCCCTTGCCAAACTCAGACTGGGTGGGGTCCAGTATTAGAAGGTTGCCAATGTCTTTGTTTATAAGCTCCATGATAATACATTCCATGGCCTTGCAGATCAGGCTCGTCAGACTGATGGGGTGGTAGTTCCCGGCATCCAAGGTGGATTACCCCTTGTGGAGTGGGATAACTGTAGCTGTGCGTCACTCAGTGAGCATGAAGCCTCAGGTGAGGCTATGATTAAACATGACACTTAGGTGCCAGTTCATTTTGTAGTTCATATAGTACACAGCCTGGGATGTCATCTGGTCCCATGGATGCTGTATTCTTAGCTTTGGAGAGTGCATTTTTTACCTGTGTGGTCATTATTAACAGAATCTGGCATTCTTTCCGTATTGAGATGGGCCCTTTAGGGGGTGAGAGGGAGGTGAAGTTTGCACTGAATCGATCTGCCAGGATATTGACAATATCCTTGGGATCAGTATATTTAATGCCAGTCTGTTGTAGCTCAGAGCAAATCTGAGCATTGCCATTTAGATTCTTGACATAGTTATAGAATGCCCTGAGGTTGTCTTTGGAATCTTTGGCAATTTTATTTTTGTAACTAGCTTTAAAGGATTTTATGAGGGATCTCAGCTTCTTACTGAGGCTGGTAAGGGAGTTTTTTGCATCCTAGGAGTTTCCTCTTTTCTGCAACAGTTTCTTCCTTTTGTTGTAAAGTTTGTTTATGGCAAGGGACCACCAGATTGTCTTCCTTTTTTTGGAGGAGAGTGTCTTGGTTCTATTGTGGATGGCACGATTCATGCACAAGTGGATGTGCTCGTACAGTGCCTTAGTGTAGGATTCAGCAGTCGAACTTTCAGTTCCCATCTGCATGGGTGTCATGAAGTTTGTCACTTCTGACTTGATTAGCATGAAGTTGGCTTTGGAGAAGTTTTTTACGGAGGTTTCCTTACTGGGGGGTGGGGGTGGGGTGTGAATGTCAAGGGTGATTAGCTTTATGGTCAGACCTGACCAACAAGGGGGTGACCATAGGTGTGGAGCATCGATTTCCCATGTTGGTAATGACCAGGTCTAGGATATTGGAGCCCCTGGTGGGACTAAGGATTAGTTGATCCAGGGCATTGGAATTTATTAATTCTAAGAACCGTTGGGCAAAGGTGTTGGTACATGACTAGTTTTCTTGGTTAATGGCAGGGTAGTTGAAATCACCCAGTATTAGGGTGTTTGGTTGGATCTTAATATTTTCCAGTATGTTTAGAAAGGTGTAATGAGAATGTGGGGCATGGTAGGAGATATGTAGCAAGCTACAATTTGGATTGTTATACACAACATAAATTTATTGGCAGTATAAGTCTGCATAGGGATTGAGATTGATTGTCCTGTAAGTTTCTATTATTTTAATGTTGGTAAGGGATTTCACTAGCAGCTGTGATTTAATAGGGTATATGACAGTGGAGGAGTTACTTTGGTCTTTAGTTGATTGTTTTAGCTTTATTGTGATTGCAGGTGGTGTATTTGGTAATTCTGCCACTTCTTGTATTTGGGACATTGCAATACATCTGTATAACACAATGTTTCTTGTTTGTGTGAGGAGTTGTGATTACATGATTTTTTTGTGATTGTTTTGGTATGTAATGTATGCACTTGATGTACCGTGTCATAATGAAATTGCTCAAAGATAATACATATTATAATCATAAATCTGTGCATCTATATGTATCTATATATTTATATCTAATATATATATATATATATATATATAAAATATATATATATATATATATATATATATATATATATATATATATATATCTAATATATATATATATATATATATATATATATATATATATATATATATATATATATTTATATATGTGCTTGTTTGTTTAGCTAGAGATTTTAGAAGTCGCAGGAGTCCCACAGATGTATGTCATGAGTTATATACTAGATAAGATCGATTGCAATTATATGTAATGGAATATGTTTACAAGTCAGCCAATTATTTGTATTGTAAGCTCCATGACTGATTTATCTCTATCATACATTAGGATACTCTGTATGCACATGGTCTATCATGGTGTAATTTAGCTTTATGAATCATGCTAATGTCATGACTGCATACAACCTAGACTATGCACAACCAATGCAAGAAACTGGGCAATAGGTATATGAATCCCTCCCTGTTTGTAGAATGTCATAAGAAGACACACTGTGCAGGCCTTTTACCATGAAATAAGAATAGTCTAATAATACATATACAAAATACAAAGGAACACTAAATAAAAAAAAATAATAATAACTGTATATTCTACATTGAGGACTACATGCAAAAATACATGAAAAACAACAGAGCAAATTAATACAAAATACTAATAAAACTAATGGCAGGAATGTAGAAGTAACAGTTATAAAAAGCAACATTACAGATAAAAATAAAGAAAAGTAATACATATAAATGAAAAAGAGAAGGTAAAACTAAAATTTGTGAATACTGTAACACAGAAGCTGGTATACTAATGAGTCCATACACAAAACAAGCATAAGGTAGTATGGTGTTGCCAGTGAAAAAAGGCATTGTCAGGAAACAGTCTTTCATTATTTCTAAAGTATTGTGTTAAATGAAACTTTGTCAAAAAAATGGATAATATAAATGGAGAATCAACCATTTGGAAGTCAGACTAACTTTTCCCTGAACATCTAGCTGTTGCGGCTAAACTACTTCCTCTGATACTTCAGTCGCATTAGTCAGAAAGTCAGACTAATTAAATTACATTAAGCCATCAGTGAAAGTACTGAATTCTCTTAAAGATTATGATTAATTCTGAAGAAAGTAAAATATGATCAGGAATTACTTAATTGGAATCATCTGAAAGTACAATGAGGCAAGCAAACTGCATAAAAGGCAGAACCCCACCTGTTACAAATAAAGACAGAAATGGGCATATTGATAGGTAACTCAAACAAGCAGAAAGTAGTAATGTATAGTCAAAGTAACAACTAATAAGACCAACAAGCAGACAAACAACCAAAAGAACCAAATCCCCCTTTCTGTTGATTCTAGTAAAATTTAGTTTAAAAAATGGACTGGCTTTTGGATAATGTTATTAAGCAAAATTTAGGGCTTGATCCTAGTTTTGTTTATAGTAGGAATTTGAACATAAAAAAAAAAAAAAATTGAAAAAATTGCCAGAGCCAACGACATGTTATTTTTAATTGTTTAATATTATATGATTTAAACTTTTTTAAAGTAAATATTAAGTTTATTTATATTGTATTTATTTTATGTTTACATTTGTTAACTGGGTTAGTCCGACTGGGCCCAGAGAGCTCTTTTTCAGTGAAGACCTGAGAAGAAAAGCTCCAGGAAAGTAATTAAACAATAAGAAAAAAACTAACAATTCAAGTTGTAAGATACGTAGTACGAAAACAGAGAGAAATATACAATACGAATATAGTCAAGGCAAAAGTACAGTATTTTGAGAATGCAGTAGCAATATCTTTGACAAATTTGGTTAGCATTACGTTATGTACAGGGAATATAGCAATGTCTAAAATAAAAAAAAGTCAGAGTAATATCATGACATAGTACAACAAAGATGCATTTAGTAGCATAGGTACTAACTGCAGGGAGTGTCATATGTGTAGACAGTTTAGGTAGATACCAGGCAGATATATTAATTGAGAGAAGAAAAATTCATTAGGTAATTTCCTGACAAGTACAGATCCATGCATGTTTGAAATTAATTTTTAGTTGCTTTTTGAATTCACCACTTTTGGTGGTGGAGTGAAGGGGCAATAGAAGTTCGTTCCATGAGTATGCAATTAAATGACTGTAAAGTATTTTTTCAATATTTTTGTTTGGCTTGGTCACCTGCAGAAAGTTGTGTTGTGTGATTCTGAGGTCACAATTGGGTGTGTAGGGTGTAATTATGGATGTAAGGGTAGGGCAGAAGTTGGAGCAATTTAGAATGTTGTGTGTAATTTGTAGTTGTGATATTTGAAGCATGTGGGGGAGCTCAGGCCATCTTAAACTTTTCAGGGATATACAATGATGGGATTTGTAGCTATTTGCTTCAAATCTGGCTATTTTGTTATAGGTGGTTTCTAGCTTGGTTAAGAGAATATTTTAGAAGTTAGCAAGTAAGGGAGCAGAATACAGCAGGGATGGTAGAATAAATATTTGAGCCAGTATAGGTCTACATTTGTCAAGTATATATTTGTTGTTGCAGTATAGAAGATCTAGTTTTTGATTGGACTTGTTGATACAGTTTAAAATATGTAGGTCGAATTTTAATTGGTCTATAGTAATGCCAAGCAATTTGGTATTTGAGTTGACAATGATAATTGTATTATCTAAGGCTGAGATGCTAAAGTTGTCTTTAGCTAGATTGAGATATTTTGGAAGGAAAAGGAGAAGCTTGGTCTTTTTGGGGTTGAGAAGCAGTTTGTTTTCAGTTAGCCATTGTTCTACCAGGTGCAGAGACTGTTGAGTGACAGTGTGGAGATTTTGTATATTTTTGGATGTGTTAATAATTTTGAAGAAGTCCAGTTTACATTTGTCAGCCAAAAGTGCTAAACTGACAATAAATAAGTGATTTTAACTCTAGGTGGACTTTAGTTTGCTTTTTTATTTCATTTCATATATTGCAAAGGTGTCAGACTCCAGCATCAGGAAGTTAAAAATTATGCACTAACTTATTGGGAAATTGAAAGTGAGCCCCTATCAACCCTGTAGCAAGTATATGGGTCTGCATGGCAAACACTCATTTTTCAATGCACATAATCTGTAGATTCCAGTCATAGCCATTTTTTATACATTCAAGATGTGAATGTCAATAAATTTACCTTGACTGTCGAGAGAGAAGTGAAGCAGCAATTCTGATTTAAATAAATGATCATAAGGCATCTTACATATAGAGGTTTAGCTGCTTGGTTGTATAGAAAACAAAATATGTGGTAATACAAAATATTTTATAGTCTTCAAAGCTGTGAGCAGTTCATGCACCCACACAGAGAGCAGCCAGAATCTAAACATACCTCTGATGAACTAATAGCTATAAAAGCTGTAAAACACATAACTGCCATTATTGTATGGCAGTGCATGACATTTTACAGCAATAAAAGTTCTTACTATTTCCCAGCATCATTCTGTGGTGAATGAAGTGTATGCTCTAGCATGAGATTAAAACAAAACAGGTCTTAAAGGTGAGGTGTAGAAGAAGACTGCCTTTTTCCTGATTTTAAAATGTACTAGCATGCACCTTTTACTACAGAGAAAATGTAGTCTTAAAACCATACCTCTCAGCTTCCCAGACTTTTACAGAATGTCCAGAGTTGTCATATTTTTGGTTTGTTTTTCTTAAAAAAACAGTGAGAACTGAAAACACTAGATGATGGCAGGTATTTGAGTTTTACACTTTATAGGTACCAAAAATGCATGTTAACGCAAAACATTTAATTCTGGCAACTTTCCAAGTTCATATGAGCGATATTTAAAATCTGTCCCTATTTTTTGGTCTTTTTCACCCCGTTATTTTTGGCTTTCTCTAGATTTATTTTGCTAAGAGATTGAGAGGTATGCTTAAAACCCATGTGTGGAGAACTTTAATTGCCGGATTTTGTTTGCCATGTATTAGGTGCTTTTGTCTCCTGGACTGTTTCAATATTATGATAGCATACTAGGTCTGATATAATTAACAAATAATAATATTTGTGAGATGTGTAGACACTTCTTTTTTTGAGGGAAGAAAAGTGAAACACGATGCAGTGGTGCAGCAGTAGCATTGTCACCTCACAGCAAGAGGTTCTCTGGTTAAATTCTTGGCTGGGGTGCCTTCTGTGTGGAGTCTGCATGTTCTCCTTGTGTTCATGTGGGCATGCTCTGGTTTACTCCTACAATTCAAAGACATGTGTCTGGAGTGTTTCTCCACAGGTCTCCGCTGAAAATTGGCTTCGTTCCAAGTTGGACTTTCCCGGTCAACAAATGTAAAATAAAGAAATATGCATGCTGCCAATATGTCATCTCCAGTCTGAGAATGCTTGAAATTTACAAATAGCTCAAATAGCAGTAAGCAAAGGACTGAGTCATTTTAAGTAAGTGGACATCAGTAATATGAGAAGAAACCACAGAGATTTATAACTGAAAAGATCAGTGGCCTTAAAACTCATAGCTATCCAGAGAGACTGGCAGCTCTTTCTCTGTACTCAGTCTCTTACAGACTCCTCCATGAAGATCCATGTCTAACCTTATGTTGTGGTCCAACTGTTTCACAAAGGATGACTTTGCAATCACTGATTCTACCCTAATGCACTTTCTTTACTAGGAGAAAGTCTACCTAAGATGTATGTTGGCCACATTTGTATGTGATCTTGTGATTGTATCTCTTTCTGAAGCATGTGTTGGCTACTATTGTGCCATTTTCCAGACAGAAATCTAGAATGGCTTTTCCTTTTTGTTGTCCCACCCGTATGGCCCCAGGCAGTCATCATATCCTGTTCTGTCTGTCCCAATATGTCCATTCAGTCACCCATTATCGACATCAATTCATGTTGTTCTGCTTTAGCTAGTAGGTCCTAAAACTGCTGTCTGAATGAACTCTTTTCCTCACTATCACAATCCTGCTGAGGGACATAGGGCAAGATTATGAATACTGCTCTATCATTAGGCTGGAATCTGATTACAATGAGTCTGTCACTAATTCTGATGAAATCCCTCACTGCTTTTCTAAGGATATACATTACCACAATTCCCACATTTCTAGCCTGTCCTCCTCCTGAGTAGTAAAGTCTGGATCCCAAGCAAAGTGGCTTTGCTGCACTGCCCCTCCATCTTGTCTCCTGGATACACAGGATCACCAGCCTTCATACCATCATGCCATCCACTTCCAATCTCCTTCTTGCCAATAAACCTACACTAAGTATAGCAATTCTTAATTCATGTGTGGCAGGTTGATTGTTTTTTACTTCCAGCTTTCACTCAAAAGAGCTATCCCACATAACCCAAGCTAGGCAACTGGACACCAGCCAGCCAGTAGCTTATTGACACAGGGCTGCTGAGCTTTGTGATGCACACACACTGGCCAATAGGGACACATGCACACTTCCACCATTAACATGGGTCCATGGCTATGTAGAATAATAAGTTATGCAATGTTTATCTAGTGCATCCTATGAAACCTAGAGACTAGATATGAGGCAGAAGGAAGCAATAAAGGTAAATGAGTAGGAACACTGTCACAAGAAGCATCTAATTCCGCCTTTTAAGCAGACCTAGAAGGCTGAGAGCATGATGCCAAAAAAGAGCAGAAAAATCAATCTGATCTGCATAAAAAGGAATACTAGATGAAGTATGAAGTACAGAGCAATAAATGGTTTTCTTGGTGTGTTCAAAAGGAAGTTATTTTGAAAAAATGCATTGTATGCTGTTGAGGAAATTTTGGGAAACATAAATTAAGTTATCTGCATTGTTCATATAATGTCAAGTAGGAGGTGTTAATCTCCATCTAATTTCTTAAACTCAAATAAGACTGGGTTACACTTCCAGCAGCAAGCAGGCAAGGTATAAGTTCACCATTCCCTTCAGACACCCCACCCGTACAGCATGAATAATACAGGTTAATGGCCAGATTGTAATTGATTGGCTGGTGTAAGCATATGAAAATAAGTTTACCCAATTCAAAATTAAATTAGTTATTTGTACCCATCAGTCCAGTCTTGTGTCAGTAGTATAACTGACCAAAATGAAGCTTCCACTAAGCATCGTGATTTTCAGAACGTGTTGCTATTACTTTCTAGTCAGCTGTGCTTTCAGAATAATGCTGTACAATATTTGTTTTGATAAAATAGGACTGTTATATGTAAATTGCAAAATCTTTAGGTTTTTTCAATAGAACTTTATCACAAAATGTTATATCAAGCCCACATACACATCACAAGCCATTCTATTATATCTCCCCCCCTGGTTTTAGCATTCCACATTGCTTAGTGAGCATGGTCTCCTCCTTCTACAGTGGGGGTGTGGTGGGGGGTTGAAGATCAACCACTGATGAAATGTCATCCAGAGGAGGCTTGGGATTTTGCTGTACAGACCTAAGGATCTTTTCAGTCAGCTGGCATGTACATCTGCAAAAACAAGGACTTGCTACCCCTTATCACATCCCTTCTGTTTTGCTCACATGCCTATTACCAAAGTGAACACCTCTCATAAAGCTTATGCAAAAAAGAAACTTAGCAGATGTACTACACATCATCAGTCCATAATTTTTCTTGGGTGGCGGAAGCCAGGGTACCTTTTTGGCTAGGCTTATATAGGCCCTAGGGACAATAGCCTAGTACCTACCTATGAACCTGTGAACCTATGCAGCATGGCATATACCTGGCTTCCAGTAGGTGTCAGGATTACACCTGAACAGTTTATGGTTTTACTTTATAGGTATGTAGGTTTAGTTAATTGACTACATGGAGAGTTAACACAACTAAATGCATGTCTAAACTATAAATGTATTTTCAGGCAAGAGAAAGTAACTGCGTATTCTAAAGGTTGGAGAATCTGTAGGCAACTAATCTTGAATGATTTGGAGCCAATAGTGAAGGTACATCTTTCTTTTCATGCTTAATATAAGTTCCTTTTTAGAGACCAGGATTCATGAGCCCATGATAATGACATCAGATTAGAAGATGTACTTTAACTCTGGTTGTTGCATCCTTATGTGATTCCAGTATGAGGAGCAACATATTGATGCTGCTGTCAGCTACCTGTGCTTCTGAGGTAACTGAAATGTTGGAGCATACTAAATGTAAACTGCCTGCAGTGTGGTGTCTCAGCATTTTTCACTCTGGTCAACTTATTTTCCCCTTTGAGTGGTAATAATAAAGCCAGGCAACCATCCATGGAAGTTCTAGTGCATATCCACCTCATACATTTGCTTACTCTTCCAGTTCATGCTTATCTGTAGCATCATGCACAACACAGCATAACATACACTTGGTTGGTTACAGCACAAGGACCAGCTAATACTAAACCTGCAACCTTAAGCAACAAAAATAACCAAAATGTACAGGACACTGCACAACACAACAAAAAAGTAAAAATTATTTATAAATGTGACTAAAAAGAGAGCAAGAAGCACAGATGGCAGAGTAGGAAGAGGATTAAACAAAGCAAGCTGAAGTATTACACAACATCCTGGTAAAGGACAACTGCAATGTAACATCCTACCTAATAGTTATCCACTGTGCTAAGCATGTATCATCCTGTAAACAGGAGGAGTGCAATGTGTCATCTTACCTAGTAGTTATCCACTGCGATGAGCATGTATCATCCTGGTACAGGAGGAGTGCAATGTGTCATCTTACCTAGTAGTTATCCACTGTGCTAAGCATGTGTCATCCTGGTAAAGGAGGAGTGCAATGTGTCATCCTACCTAATAGTTATCCACTGCACCAAGGATGTATCATCCCGCTAAAGGAGGAGTGCAATGTGTCATCTTACCTAGTAGTTATCCACTGCACTGAGCATATATCATCCTGGTAAGGAGGAGAGCAATGTGTCATCTTACCTAGTAGTTATCCACTGCACTGAGCATATATCATCCTGGTAAGGAGGAGAGCAATGTGTCATCTTACCTAGTAGTTATCCACTGTACTGAGCATGTATCATCCTGGTAAGGAGGAGGGCAATGTGTCATCTTACCTAGTAGTTATCCACTGCGCTAAGCATGTGTCATCCTGGTAAAGGAGGATGCCAATGTGTCATCCTACCTAATAGTTATCCACTGCACCAAGGATGTAACATCCTGGTAAAGGAGGAGTGCAATGTGTCATCTTACCTAGTAGTTATCCACTGCGCTAAGCATGTGTCATCCTGGTAAAGGAGGACACCAGTGTGTCATCCTACCTAATAGTTATCCACTGCACCAAGGATGTAACATCCTGGTAAAGGAGGAGTGCAATGTGTCATCTTACCTAGTAGTTATCCACTGCACTGAGCATATATCATCCTGGTAAGGAGGAGATCAATGTGTCATCTTACCTAGTAGTTATCCACTGCACTGAGCATGTATCATCCTGGTAAGGAGGAGGGCAATGTGTCATCTTACCTAGTAGTTATCCACTGCACTGAGCATGTATCATCCTGGTAAGGAGGAGGGCAATGTGTCATCTTACCTAGTAGTTATCCACTGCACTGAGCATGTATCATCCTGGTAAAGAGGAGGGCAATGTGTCATCCTGCTTAATAGTTATAATCTGCACTGAGCATGTATCATCCCGGTAAAAAAGGAGTGCAATGTGTCATCTTACCTAGTAGTTATCCACTGCGCTAAGCATGTGTCATCCTGGTAAAGAAGGACGCCAGTGTGTCATCCTACCTAATAGTTATCCACTGCACCAAGGGTGTAACATCCTGGTAAAGGAGGAGTGCAATGTGTCATCTTACCTAGTAGTTATCCACTGCATTGAGCATGTATCATCCTGGTAAAGAGTAGAGCAATGTGTCATCTTACCTAGTAGTTATCCACTGCACTGAGCATGTATCATCCTGGTAAGGAGGAAGGCAATGTGTCATCTTACCTAGTAGTTATCCACTGCACTGAGCATGTATCATCCTGGTAAGGAAGAGGGCAATGTGTCATCTTACCTAGTAGTCATCTACTGCATTGAGCATGTATCATCCTGGTAAAGAGGAGGGCAATGTGTCATCCTACTTAATAGTTATCATCTGCACTGAGCATGTATTGTCCGGGTAAAGGAGGAGTGCAATGTGTCATCTTACCTAGTAGTTATCCACTGCACTGAGCATGTATCATCCTGGTAAGGAGGAGGGCAATGTGTCATCCTGCTTAATAGTTATCATCTGCACTGAGCATGTATCGTCCCGATAAAGGAAGAGTGCAATGTGTCATCTTACCTAGTAGTTATCCACTGCACTAAGCTTGTGTCATCCTGGTAAAGGAGGACACCAGTGTGTCATCCTACCTAATAGTTATCCACTGCACCAAGGGTGTAACATCCTGGTAAAGGAGGAGTGCAATGTGTCATCTTACCTAGTAGTTATCCACTGCATTGAGCATGTATCATCCTGGTAAAGAGTAGAGCAATGTGTCATCTTACCTAGTAGTTATCCACTGCACTGAGCATGTATCATCCTGGTAAGGAAGAGGGCAATGTGTCATTTTACCTAGTAGTTATCTACTGCATTAAGCATGTATCATCCTGGTAAAGAGGAGGGCAATGTGTCATCCTACTTAATAGTTATCATCTGCACTGAGCATGTATCATCCGGGTAAAGGAGGAGTGCAATGTGTCATCTTACCTAGTAGTTATCCACTCTGCTGACCATGTATCATCCTGGTAAAGGAGGACGGCAATATGTCATCCTACCTGATAGTTATCCAGTGCACTGAGCATATATCATCATGGTAAAGGAGGACGGCAATGTGTCATCCTACCTAATAGTTATCCACTGCACTGAGCATGTATCATCCTGGTAAAGGTGGAGTGCAATGTGTCATCCTACCTAGTAGTTATTCACTCTGCTGACCATGTATCATCCTGGTAAAGGAGGACGGCAATATGTCATCCTACCTGATAGTTATCCAGTGCACTGAGCATATATCATCATGGTAAAGGAGGACGGCAATGTGTCATCCTACCTAATAGTTATCCACTGTGCTGAGCATGTATCATCCTGGTAAAGGAGGAGTTCAATGTGCCATCCTACTTAATAGTTATCCACTGCAGTGAGCATGTATCATCCTGGTAAAGGAGGAGTGCAATGTGTCATCCTACTTAATAGTTATCTTCTGCCAGCTGTTCCTTGGCTGCATCTCAGTAGTATGGCTGCAAAGATGCTTAAAATGCCTATGGTAAGTTGTTCACCACAATTTGTTCTTGCTTCACTCTCTGTGCTTGATTGATGTCAGCATATATTGCATTTCCTACTGGACTGCTTTCTGCTTACTGGAAGCTGATTCCTGGACTCCAACACACTGTACATATTATGCATCTTATATGGGTACCTTGGCTGCTACTGCATTGTCTTGTGCATCATTATATGGCTACCTGCTGTGCTGTGTGGTCATCATCCCATCATAACCTAAGTATCTGTTGCCCTGTAAATTGCTGTGCATCCCTTTACCTCACTCCTGTGCAGCTGAAAGTTTACAGTTGCTGGAAATGCATGCATTACTATATCAGAGGAGTATGACCTATGATAATTGTATAGCATCCCTGTATCCTGCCACAAGCAGCACAGCTGATGAATTTTCTTCATAGATATTGGGTGCATTGATTTATTTCCGCTGCCATTGAAATGTTATAATCATGCTATATTGTCTCTTTTATGAGTGCATAATACACAGTCCTACCTCCAGGCCTGCACTGGCCCTCTGACATGCACTACATGTATGTTAAGTCATTGTAGAGGTAATCATGGACAGCTGTATATAGCTTTTTCAGAATTGTCTATTATTTCTAGTAGTAGTTTGTATTTGCATGCTGACCTTACATACTGTATATGCTGCATGCTTGTGCATGGTGAGAGTATATTGTGCAAGTGTACAGCATTTCTTGCTATTAGTTAGAATTTACAGTTCCTTCTGTTGCAAAGTATGTGTAGTGGAACCTGTTTCTATACCACTGTATTAGTTAACCTTTTCTGTGTACTGTTACTGTTCGTATATCACTGTGTTAGTTAACCTTTACAACTTTTTCTTTTGCAGTGTCTGTGCAGTGGTTGCTGTTTGTATGTTACTGTATTAGTTAACCTTTACAGTTTCTTCTTTTGCAGCCTTACTGGGTGTGGTTGCTGTTTGTATATCACTGCATTAGTTAACCATTACAGTTTCTTCTTTTGCAGTGTCTGACCATGGTTGCCATTTGCATATGACTGCATTAGTTAGCCTTTACAGTTTCTTCTTTTGCAGTGTCTGTGCAGTGGTTGTGGTTTGTATATCACTGTGAGAAGGATGTGCAATATACATGGGAATCTAGATGCACTGTATGTCTTGATGCATGTGACCCCTTTCTTTGGTCAGATGCTGATATGATAGTTCCCTGATCAACCTTACCATCTTTACTTGTACAGCTGCACACAGTGCACCTCAGTGATTCTGCTGCCAAGCATGTTTTTACCCTTGGTACTTATATTATGACATTACTCTTGCTATGCTACTGTGTAACAGTTTTGTATTTAACTGTGGCTTCACACTGTCACTTGCTACTATCTAGTGAATGCAGATTTCTTTCTGTGATCTGTTTGTGTCTTTTATTATACAGTGCTGTCATTTGAAAACAATAAGATTGTTTTTTTTTTTATTTCTAGTGCTGTTCTAGAATTTCATTTCATTTTATTTTTATCATTTGGCACCGCTTCATAATACCCTTTTAATGCATAGGTAGATGCATGAATTTTCTGGAATACATTCATTTCAGTGAATTAACCTACCTCGAATGGGTATAACACCGAGCCGGAATGTTTAATTTCTCAATAGCGAATGGTCGGAATATCGTACAAAACACCGAATGCAACATTTCCGATCGCTCTACCACCTAAACAAGTGCTACCATGGGTCAAAAAATGGGGGATATATTGCATTTCGCATAAATTGGGTTTGCAATTATGAGAAATTGTCGCACTGCTTTCGAACATTTTCCAATCGGCCATCCCCCAGCCGATCAAATGAATGTATACCAAATTTTCTAGTAATAATAGCTCTTGGTCACACCTTTATGTACAGTGTTTCCATTGTTATGATGAGGTCAGTATTATTTTGTAAAAGTGAAGTATGCACTTATGATTAATAGACATATTTTGGTACGTCCATTATGTTCTATACACAGACAATGTATATCTTTGTAATTTTTTAAATTCTGATAATCTTTCCTATCAAACTCCTACACAAATAATTTCTTATTCTTGAAGAAATTTCTAAAATATAGAACTACGGCCATACATTGAGTTCCTATTTTTTAATTATTTAGTAATTGAAATTTGATTACCAAGAAAGTCCAAATGGTAGGTGCCCATTTTCAGAAGTGGGCCAGGTAGAAAGTTCCAAAGTATTACAAAAACATTTTAAGAGCAATAATTTTGCAATCTTCAAAAATAATGCAAAACAACTACAGTTTAAATAATTATACCAAATTAGACATAATGTAAAAACATTGATTACGAATAGATATGAGTATATGATAACAATTTAATACTTACAGAAATTTTAGCCACTTTATAGAGAACTTAAAGGTAAGTGCATATAATACAAACAGGGATTGCAATATGAAGTAAAAGAAACAAACAGAGTTATGACATAATTAGAAAGGGAGTGAGTGGAGAGAAATTGATTGAAGTAAGGAAATGAGCGAAGACGGGAGAGTAAGGAAGTCTAAGGTATGTATCAGTACCCCTTCATATTTAGGTATATTTTTATCCTGGGTTTGAGCAAGAACAGTCACATTTGCCTAGGAAGCCTTTCAGAAGGACTGGAGCGAAGGTATAGACCTGATGGATATGGGTCTATTTCGAAATCCTGATGCCCATATAACTGACATTCATTTACATGAGATGAAAATAGCAAAAGATGAAATACCTGAACAGTGAAATTTTCCCAGTATAAGTAAACACTTGCCCAACATACCCTTTTCTCCACTGTAGGACAATCTCAGATTTGGTATATATAGTTAGGGTGGGTGGGGCTGACACCCCCACCTATTGTAGGTGAGAATTACTTACCTCTGTGTGTATTTCTTTTACATTTAAGCAAGTGTTTAGTCATCCCTGGTTAAATTTGACCACTTGGGTATTTCACCTTTATCTGTTTTCATCTTGTGTAAATGAACGTCACTTATATGGGCATCAAGATTTCTAAGTAGATCCGATGGATACAGGTAAGGAGATCCAGGCCTTAGCAACATGGTATGAGTGCAAACAGTGCTTAGCAGATTTCATAGTTTTATGGACAGTGGAGAATTTTTGATAACTGTATTATAATGACCAATTGAGAATATACTTACATAGAATAATATTTAGTGCTGGACAAGCAGATGGATGATGGATAGATTTATTGGTAGCAACAAGCTGTGTATATGTTAGTTGATAGGGTAGTTCTAAGCAGTTTAGGCTTTTCAGTGCTATACAGTAGTAGATTCCGAAAGGGGAATTTATTTTATTTAATTTATTTGAAATGTGTTTACCAGGAAAGTCCAGATGGACATAAAGCCCTTTTTCAGCGAATTCACAGGAAGAATAGCTCCAACGTACAAGGAAAAAACAGTTGTGCATTATTAACAAGAATTATACAATTACACATAATTTACAAAGAATAGTAGTGGAAGTTCCAAACGGTATGCAATAAACATAGAAATACACGAAACACCAAGTGGTATACAATCAATGACATATTAAGGACAAATTGACATTATACAATATATGCAATTAGCTTTTGAAAATCGGAGAAGAAGAAAAAAAGTACATAGATGTAGGTAAAGTAGAGACATAAGAAAATAAAGTAATTGATAAAATCTGCAAGGAAGAGAACAGAGGAACAGAAGGAAGAGTAAGTTAAAGAGTAGTAGAAATGGGGATTAACCAGGAGTTGATGAAGACCAGAGCCAGGAGTCAGCAAAGTGAGTCTTCAGAAGATTTTTGAACTGTGTGGGGTTTTTGGCTGCAAGGATGTGTTGAGGGATAGAGTTCCAAATCCTGGAGATACAGTTGGAGTAGAGTGAATTACCAAAACTATCATTAGATTTAATAACTTGTAGTAGGAGTTTGTCAAAGGAACTTAAGAGTATTTTACTAGAGAACGGATGTAATAGATGTTGAAGAGCAGGACACTTCTCAGGTTGCTATATTATTTTATAGGCAGCTGTGAGTTGGGTTAAGATTAAGAGGTTGGGAAGTTCTAACCAGTTTAGTTGACAAAGTGCAATGCAATGATGGAATCTTTGTGTTGAGTTGGTGGCAAGTCTAACAGTCTTGTTGTCGCAGGTCTCAGTCTTAGCTAGATCTATTTTCTTGAGGTTGGTAAAGATAGGAGAGGCATATAGAAGAGTCGAGAGAAGGTGTGTCCTAGTAATGGCTAGTCTAGTTGAGTTGGTAAGATATGGTTTGAATCTATAAAGAGAGATGAGTTTTATTTGAACTTTTTTAATAATTAGAGATATGTGTTTATCAAATTTCATGTTACTATCAATGGTGAACCCTAGAAGTTTTGTATGGGATACTGAGTCTATTTTTGGTATTGTTTGATAAATAAATAAGAAAGTGGGATGGACTTTCAAGAGTTTTACTATTAGAAAAGATCATTAGTTTGGTTTTATTGGGATTAAGAATTAGTTGGGCATTAGAGAGCAATGATGCTATATCTGAGAAGGACTGCTGAGTTATTTCTTGGAGTTGAGATAGGGATGGAGCAGCACAGACAATCATGGAGTCATATGCATATTGTATGATAGCGGAATGGTGGGTAGCATTATGGAGTTTATTGGTGATGGTAGTAAAAAGGAGTGGACCTAGGATGGAGCCTTGTGGAACACCGATTATGACAGGTAACAAGAGACAAGAGATTATGCTGCCATTTGACAGCTTGTTATTAGATGTATAGGTAGTTTAGAAACCATGCAAGGACAGAATGGCTTAGTTTTGGCATTGAAAGTTCATTGAGAAGTTTTTGATCAGAGACAGTATCAAATACTTTTGACGTCTAGAAAGATAGAAGATACACGCAGACTATTATTTTTGAATTGGTTGATTGTATTGGTGAAACTTAATAGGGCAGTCGTAGTACTATGGTTGAGTCAAAGGCCATGTTAGGTATTGACTAAAAGTTTGTTGCCTAAAAGGTAGTTAATAAATTGTGAGTGAATACATCTCTCTAGAATTTTGAACAGTGGGGATATAATTACTATTGTCCTGTAATTAGAGAACTCTGTAGAGATTCCACCTTTATGTAAAGGGATGATGTAATTTCCATATTTTGGGAACATACTGTTTTGTGCTGAAGTGGTTTATTAATATAGAGACTGGATAAGAGATAGCATTGGCTGCTAGTTTCAGATATTCAATAGGCAGTTGGGCTTAATGGAGAAGGAAGAGGTGGAATTGTTAGGGGAATATTGTTGTCATTATTTCTTAGTGATAATATGGAGTCAGTAAAATATGTGTTGAACTGGGTTGCTATTGCTATCAGTAGTGTTTGAAGTGGTTGGGGTTGCTGCAAATTTAATCACTCTGTTATAGCATTGTTCAAGTTTTGATTTTTGTGATGACTGGCAATTAGTAAGGATGACAGCACCATAAAGTAGTGAGGGTAGGAAGTGAGTAGTGGCAAGTGTAGTTGCAGATGCATTGGTGAGAGAGTTTTTGGCTAATTGTTTTTTTTATGCAATTTATGTATGTTTATAAATGTCATTTGTTTGATATTTTACACCCAGCTTCAAATGTTCATGTTGACTGTTGTAGACATTACTGCAAACCAACAGGAAATGCATTAGTAGGTTTGGAAATGTAGTGTGGACACAGACTAATTTGTCTTGAGACAAAACAGTAGGTAGGGGAGTGAGGGAAGTGGCTAGATAGAACAAGGAAAGCAGCCAGTGGGAAAGGGATTCCAGTAAGGACAAATGGGAAGGAGAAGATTCAATTGTATATGAAGTGAAAGATGGCATGGAGAGGAAGTGAGGTGGGGTTAGTTGGGTTTTATTGAGAAACTGTGAGTCAGGGGCTCAGATTCTGGCATGGGCTTGTTGATAGTAACAAGTTTACTTCCAAGGTGACCAGTCAGTTGTAGGTATTCTGGTATAGGTAGGCCTCAGATATTTCAGCGTAGATGTTGGTAACTGGATTTTTGTTTGTGACCTGCTAGATGGAGTTAGAACAGTGTGGATTTTTTTTCTTTTCTCTTACTCTGTGGCTCAAGCTTAACTAGGTGGTTGGAGAGCCTGAGAAGGTTGATAGTCTTGTGTGGTGTTGGTCCTACTAGTATGCCATTGGTGGCTGTGGTGTGTCATCTCAGCATTCTTCTTGACCTGCTTGTGTGGTTCCAAATAATGGGAATAGAATTTTCTAAACAGTTAAGAGTAAGTTGAGTTAAGGGCCCATCTGTTCTCATTGATTGTTCACGTGCTGTGTGTGTCTTGGTGCATGCACCCAGGGGGTCTTCTTTTGAAGCAAATGGATCTGCGAGCTCAAATAGATCCATAAGTTCTATTGCAGTCAAACCCCAGTATCGTGGACATCAAAAGACTAGAGCTTTGTGGTGGTAAACAGTTTTATAGTGTTTTTTTTCCATGATTTGTTTTGCTAGAATCTTGGTGGATTGATGACAGTTGATTCACTGAGTACTTTGGGCAGACTTGGTTTGTAGTTTATGAAGTGGCTTCAGTGGTACATTATGGAAATGACTGACCTGTTTACTTAGTCCCCAACTTAACCTATTTGGATTATCTGTGGTATTTGACATAGTTCCTCATAAGGTTTCTGTTAAAAAGACCAGCATTCTAAGTATATATTATAGAATTCATTATATAGTTGGCGAGACAATGATTAAATAATAGAATGCAACAACTCCATGTGTGAAGCATTTTAATGTGCCATTTGAGAGCAGTCAGTGGTGTCCATATTTCATTTTGCTGTATCCTATGCTATGTTTTTTACCATAAAGTAGATAAGAAATATTTGCAAACAAAATATTCACATGACTGAAATTTTAGTATATGGTGGCAGATAGAGGTTATAACATGGTACTGTGGTCCACCATCATTTATCCCTTGGTGTATGCTGGCATTTATCACAAATTTAGGTTCATGGGGCTTTGTACCATCAATGGTACAAAGTAGGTTCATGGCTTTGATTCCGGCGGCCTTGTGGCTGATGCTGCGGGAGGTTTGTGCTTCATTCCATTTCAGTGTTGACGGTACAGTGAAGCTGCATGTATGCTAGTCATTTCTGCTTCTTTGTTGTCTGCAGGGACAGGTTGGTCATAGTGGTTCAGGTTATGAAGAGGCATGCTTCCTGTATCTGTCCAGTCACAACAGCTGATTTGGGTGAGAGCAAAGAGGCTCATTTGGAATCAGTAAGGGGGGGTGATGGGGCTGTGGGGGAGGCATAAGGAGGTATTGGGTTGAGTGATGTTTATGTTAAGAGGGATGAGTTGAGCTGGAGATATGTATTTATTTGCAGAAGGGATGTTTGAATGGGATCTCATTTATTTGCTGTTGGCTAGTCTAGCAGAGGAAGTAGGCCACTCAGGGCTGTAGTGTCTCGAGGCAAGGGAGGATCTTCTTTAAGGAAATGTCGGGTTCTGCAATTTTTCTTTCACCCTGTTCATGGTTCTTTGTTCTGTCTTTCAGATGGTGATGAAGCACAGCTTGAAGGAGAGATGGGCAGCTGTTCTAGCAGGGTTGAAAAGTTGTTCAAAGAAGCACCATCAGTGGAACAACCTACGTCTGAAGTTTGCAATGTGCCTGGAGGTAAGAGATGATCACAGCCAGCAAAGCAGACTTTGACCACCAGAAGGAAGCTTGCCAGGATGTCGGCTGTACTGTGAATGAAAGCATTACTGTGGAAGAAGTGAATCTGTGCATAGAGGCAGCTAATAACAATATGTTGGGGTAGGTAATGTTAATATTAGGCTGGTTGCTCCAGGGGATGGGAGTTTAGTTTTGGGTGGGATTAGGTGAAGTGCTGCAGGATTTGGTTTAAAGGAATCATGCTGGAAGTCAGGAGTTGCTTAGATGAGGAGAGCAGGTGCAGGACAATGCAGCCTGTCAGAAGGAGTCAGAGGATGAGCTGGTGATCCTGCTGTCGAGGAGTCTGGGATCAGCTTCAGAGCAGTTGGTCAATTACAACATGATGTGAGTTCAGATTTTGGAATTTGCCTGCAAGATTGGTTGGCTGCTCAGACATTGTCGATGGATGAATGTGTGTGTGTGTGTGGGGGGTCTTACCCCACATATTCCTACTTCTGTAAAGGAGTAGATAAAGAAAGATGAATAAGTGAATGTATTTCACTTGATTGTATCTGATGAAGTGCAGCACCTGGTTGATATGGACACTGCCAGGAATTAGGACTTATTGGCAGCTCTAGCAGCATTGGTTTGGAGGAGGATTGGAAATCTTAGAGCCAGGACTTGGGAGAATTGGGTGTTGAGTTTTGATTATTATATTGAGGTCTGTTAAAAGAGGGATAATGTGCAGGCTCTACCACTGTTACCTTATTTTTTACAATCCATGAGGTGCAAGATGTTTCATTTAGGAAATGCACCATTATGGTATGATCAGCATTTCTACAAAACGAAGGCTGCTTATCAGTCCTAGAAATGGAGGTGAGGCATCTAGATATTTGGCCGGCTACTATGCTAGATAGTTTGAGTGGTCTACCCAGGATAACTCGAGTAGGAAGCGTGAAGTTCAGCAGTTGTTGGGCATTTAATTCAGGCAGATATGTTTGGCCAGTGTGTATATTTTCACACATTGCTTGATTTGCACTGGGGACATTCAGCATTGCAATGTTGGAGTCAGGAGGGGGATCGGGTGCAAGCTATTAAGGTCTTTAGTGATGATGGGAAACTCTCTATGCTATTCAGGTCTTAAGTGATGTTGGGAAACTCTTGATGCAAGGTTAGCAGGGGGTTAGCGGGCAAGGTAGTTTTTATGGCATTGAGCCAGTACATCCTTTCAAGGACAGAGAGATATCTCAGCATTCCCATTTGCCATTAAAATACTTGTGCTGCGCAAGTTTTTAGCAAGTTTCCCTAATGCAGTGGTTGCTGAGGAATTGCTTTTTGAATTTTAAGGGGTTTTTTTATCAAATCAGGGGAAGAAGTTTGCAAAACATATGTTTTATGTGATGAAAAGACATTTTACAGTGGCTGATTGAGAAAGAGTTGTGGGCTGGAAAGTTAGTGGACCCATTTGATTCCCCTCCCTTTGATAGTTTAAAGTGGCTTCTATGGTGCTACTTCCCAAAATGTCATTTAAGGAATTTCAGATGATTATCCCTCCTATGGTAAGAGTCAGTTAATGACTATATTTGCAAGAAGGAGTTACAAGTCAGATATGTGACTTTGGACGATGCTGTGGAAGTGATTAAGGGGTTCATGGACCCATGACTTGAGAAGGTCGATATTGAATTGATATTTTGTTTGTTGCCAGTTTGTGAAGCTGAATGGACATTTTTGGATATTGTGGTTGATAATAGTTTTTATTTTGATAATGCCCACACCCATGGGCTGCACAGTGGTGTGTGCCACTTTTGAGAAATTTAGCTCTGCTCTTCACTGGACATGGCAGCAAAAGATGGTTAGTCAGAAGGCTGTTCATTATTTACATGATTTCCATTTAGTAGGTGAGGCATATAAGGGAGCTGCAGAAGGGATGCAGGCTTTATTCATACTTGCAATGACTTGGGTGACCCTCTCACTGAGAAGAAGCTGGAAGGTCCAGCCAAACCCATATGTTTTTAGGTCTAACAGCTGATGCGGACTGGAGATGTTTTGTCTCCCAGAGGAGAAACTAGAGCAACTGAAGGGTAAGACTGCATGGTTTCATACTACAGACTAGGTTCAGATTAAGGAAGTTATGGAGCTTTTGGGTCTCTTGAATTTTGCATAGCAAGCAATTAGCCAAGCCAGGACATTTTGTATGTCGGTAGCTTTCATGCTGAGAGGTGGAAAAAGCAAATATAATTGGGTATGAATTAGTAAGCTAGTACAAGCAAATGTGTATTTGTGTCTATGGGCTATATTTCTTGTCCACTTTAATGGTATTTCTTTATGGAACAGAGCGAGTGGATTAATCAGGAGGGCTTGCATTTTTTTCACAGATGCTGTGGGAGGACATGGAATGGGGCATATTTCAATGGAGACTGGCTTGCGACTCAATGGCCAGATGAATGAGAGGAGGAGTAGGAGGGATGGGGCATTTTTAGAGTTGATGCCCATTTGGCTAGCCTCAGTGATTTCACAAGAACACTTGCAGGATAGGAAAGTGATTTTCAATTTGGATAACTTGGCAGTGGTGCAGATCTTAAAGTGATGGGTGGCTGCCACTGATGAAGCAGGCCCTTAGGTTGATGTTGTCAGAATTGTGGTTATTGGTAGGGAACTCAGCAGATTACCCACTGTGGGCTACTTTGTTGGTCTGAATGTACAAAAAAGTGTTCAGGGTTAGAGAGATGTTAGGTTCATTGTTGTGGAGAGAAGTTTTTATGTTCTCTTCAACAGTATTAGTTTGGTTGTAGCAACCTAAAATAGATTAGGTTGATAAGGGTACACAGATAGTACTGTGCAAATATGGCAAGGAGCTCCTTTGCCCAGTGGTGTGGGTTAAGAAGCTTCAGTTTTCACATGGAGGTGAGCTCCAGGAGTTGTTTTTTTTTATATACTCGAAATGGGAAGATGGTGGAGGTCAGCAAATTTATACACTTTGTAAGAAGGGTATTTCACTGTCAAGGCCTCCAGGGTGAAAGGTTTTCCACACTCTCTTTTTGGATAGGTGACTGTCTGACTTAGCACAAAAAGGGAGGTCAGTGAAAGTTATAAAGAGAGCGGGTCTGTGGTCATTGGGGGCCAGTGGCATAGCTAGAGATTGTACCAGCCACGGCTGTCTTTGAGTTTATCACCCCTACCCCCTCACAAAATCATGGTCAAATGGCACCATCCCATACATAGCCCTCCTCCCCTGCAGCCATTCCCGTGTCCCATTACTTGGCTATTTCTCCCCATTTACCATAAACACTGTAATGTGCATACTGCTTTATGCTTTACTTCTACAATGATTATTTGGATTTCATTTAAAACTTTTATTTTACGTTTTTTAGCACAAACACTGACAGACATCTGCTAAACAAAGCAATATAGTCTCACAATGAAAACAGACTCAGCATTAAAATTTATCTCCCCTTGAAACTCACATTATCGAAACAGCATCGAAACCCACATCCAAAGAAAATGCTGTGTTGAATAAAGTTTACCTTTGGGCTGTTTTCAAATTGTATGCCCCTTGCACACATATTTAAGACAATGCAAACATACATATGCTCTTTGATTCACCTTCCTGATAGTATTAAATTATTTTCCTTGTATAATACAGCACACTTGTTAGAGCGTGTTTTAAATTTATTGTTTCTGAATATTTTTTCAGTAAGCAATGAAACCAAATGTATGAACCAATAATGACATAACTGCCCAATTCAGAACATTTCCATCATAAAAGTCTACTCAAACTTCTGTCATTACAATCCACCAATATCAGTAAATATGTACAATCTCTGCGGAAGTAAAATTCATCTAAATAATTCAACATTAAAGGGATCTGTAACTAATGAAGAGGCTGCTGCTACCAAAAAACTTTATATTTTATTGTTTCATTTACAAATAAAGTGTCTGTTGCTCTTTAAGGATAAATTGCCTCTGTTACATTAAAATGGTACTGTAGGTTAATAATATAGCAACAGGGAATGTTTGGCAAACTAATAACAGGTTCATAGTTACTAGGTATCTCTTCCAGAGGAAGACAGTCTCAAGACTGCAGCATCTACCCCCTTTAAAGTACATCACAGTACAGTATCATCAATCCACCTATATACTGTAGGAGTAGACAGCCTTTTGCATCAAAAGTAAGTACAATTACCTGTTGTGCTACTAACAATGCTTTTAAATACTTTAGCACAATAGTGATATAATTTGCTAAACAACAGTTGCACATTGCAAACAGACCTGGCATACACAGCACTAAGCTCTTCCCCTGATTCTCTCAGCTCCTTGTAAAATGCACTTGACACTCAACTATATCTGTTAACTTTGCAGCGCAAGAAACCTGGAAAAAGTCAAAACTTATAGGGATGGGCATTGCTTGTTATGACCCTTGCTCAAACAGGGGACAGAAACTATGTTATTTCAATCACTGGAGACGAGCAGATAAGCTGAGATTTTTCTCTTCTCTGGAGATAGCTAGAACATTTCCCCATTATTCTAAAGTATATGATTCAAGCACATAAGTAGTATCTGTGCTCAGTCAATCATTACATTACTAGATTTAGGTCTGCAAAAGAAGATGCTCACATTTGTTACCTTGTTTCATTTTAATAACCCCCCCCCAAAAAAAACATACACACACACACACACACACACACACACACACACACACACACACACACATAAAGCAGATTTAAAATTTACATTCACACACACGCACACACACACACACACACACACACACACACACACACACACACACACACACACACACACACACACACAAACACACACACACACACACACACACAACATAAAGCAGAGCAAAGCAAGTAAGCCAGATCAATTTAACAAGTATTGAAAAAGGCTAAACATTTTGCAAATTATTTAGATGCCTATCTGCATTGCAAAAGATAATGTCCTATTTTTTTTTTCAAGAAGTGAGTTATTTTATTAGTTCTCTGACTATAAATGGAGTAAATGGGACAATGCATGTTTCATCTTGGAACCCTTTAAAGCTTGATTTCCACGAGGACTATAAAATTATTTCAGTCACACCAGACTACAGTTTACTGACCAACTACATAGTCATGCTATTTTTTGCATTTGCAACATGGTATGCCAAAACTACCTGACTAGTTTCTTGTAATATTTTCTCCAGCTACATATTTGGATCAAGAGACTGCACACAGATACCCTGCATCCAGTAGCAGTCAATAGTCTGTACAACTCCAAGTCTAATACAAAGAACTACACAGTTTAAGTTAAACTCCTAATATAAATCAGGAGGCATCTGTAGGCTTAGCCAAACACACTGAATGCATTTACACTGCTATTAACACTTTGAAGATTGTGGATGTAACTAAAAGGTGACAAGAGAGACCTAGCTCTTACTTAAAACACAATAATATTAAGCCATTTCTATGTGTTCATATATTTTTGTCTATAGTTCTTAGTTACTTCCAGACCAATTCTAGCTTTCACCCGTCACATAAAAGCTAAGTACAATGCTGTAGACAGGTATAAGTTAATATTATTAAAAATTAAAAATACTATTAGTTGACAGCTGTGACATCACCGTATACCAGAACTTTAGCACAAACATGAGCACTGGCAAGCAGGAGGAAGAACAGCAGTGTTACCACAAAGTTTGTAAGCTTCAAAACCAAATGTCATAACCCTTGCTCAAACAGGGGACAGAAAACTACGCTATTTCAATCAATGGAAATGAGCAGATGAACTGAGATTTTTCTCTTCTCTAGAGGTAGCTACAACATTTTTTCATCTTTCTAAGGTATACAATTCATGTGCATAAGCAGTATCTGTGCTGGGGGAAAAATTACATTACTAGATTTAGGTCTGCAAAAGAAGACACTCACTTTTATAACCTTGTTTTATTTTAATAACCCCACAAATATAAATGCATACACACACAAGTAAAGCAGATCATACACTTAAATTCGGTCACTACATTAGATGCAACTGTTCGATTCCACACACACATCCCCCTTAACAAATAAAGCAGATCGAACACTTGTTTAAAATTGCATGCTGGCAGAATGGAAGAGCAGGACGTCTGTGCAACAACGCATACACAGATGTGACAAGTCCATTCTTAAAGAAGAATGCACTTAAAAACAAAAATTTATTTTATTTTTTTAAGTAAAGTAAATGTGACAGTACCGAAATTGCCGCCCTCCCCTAGCTATGCCACTATTGAGGGCATGTTTAACTTATATTAGGTAAACTGGGCTTGTGTGCTCAGTATATTACTAATATATTTTATTTTTCCATGGGTGGCTGTTGTCATATTGGGCCACTTCTTTGTGTATTCAGTGGCAAAATGAATGGCAATCAGACTGGAAGGAGCTGAGTTGGGTTTGCGAGAATATGGGTGGAGTGTGTTTTAGCAAAGTGTCAGAAGTCTAAGGTGGCATCAACTCATAGACAAATTTAAAGAAATCCAGTTCAGGATTGGAATACCACATATTGTGGTTCTTCATTTGGCAGGTAATGACCTGGGGGAAAATTCCAAAATGGCAATTATTAGCTAGGATGGGTGGTAATCGGGCAATCTTGAGACATACATTTCCTTCTATGATTATGGTTTGGTCAGAGATAATGTAGCAACTAGTTTGGAGGCATGCCTTTGGGTTTATGGATATTGAACAAGCCTGTTGTTTTGTTAATCACCAGCTTTCAAGAGTTTTGGGGATGTTAGGTGATTATTCTATTGATCATAGGGATTTTGATGACAGGGATCCCATTTCGTTTCAGGAGGATGGGGTACATTTAAGTGATCTGGGTTTGGATCTGTTTAATGTGCATCACTCTTTATTCTTGCAGAATTGGATTATGATGTTGTAGCTTCCAAGGAAGGGGGAACAGCCTTTTATCAGGCTGGTGGGCAGAGAAGAGGGGTTGCAGTGAACCCCTCTTCTGTTCCCCCTTCTCTTTTATTTCTGTTTTCGTTAGTTTAGTGGTTGTTGTTTGTTACAGAAGCAGTATCACCCTGCTTCTAATGGGAGGTTGAGTTTTAGTGAGAGGATTGATTTAACACTGCTTTACATCAATAGTCTAGTGAAGGCAAGCAGGAGACACTGTCTACCCTGAATTTGTTATGTTTGAATTTATGCCAGTTAAATGCTATGGAATTATCCGTGTGTTTATCTGTTAATAAAATAGTTGTCTTATCCTAAGTAGTGTGGTCATTTACATGTAAGGAGGATCTGGACAAATCACTGGATATTTCAGTAAACAAGTAGTAGATAGTGCTGACTTATACTTTATATCTACAAGAAATAGACATGATTTTAAATAAACATATCTTAATGACTGGGCAAATTACCCATGTTACTAGATGACTATTAGGAGCCTTTATATAACCAATTATCTTAAACTAGTCTCACTTAATGAAGTTATTATACAAATAAACTTTTGTTTCCCTTATGGTTTTAATGCCTCAGTTTCAGTTTATATTGTAAAAGAGAATGATATCCAATTACACTTAACATAGGCATAAAGTGTTGTATAGAGCATGTTGTTAATTCTTTTTTAGGGAACAGTTTTATTAGATGGCTACTTTTTTTCACTTACAGGATTCATGTCTCATAAAGTATAATCAGCTTTCTTTTAAATTATTGCAAAATATTTATGCTTTTAGTTAATCCTCTATCTATAAAGAATGTTATCCTTTAGATAAGTGTTAACAATTATTATAGTAAGTCAAGCAAGGCATAATCGCACTGTATGTTTATCATTGAATGTGAAAAGAGAAAGTTCTTCATACTGAGATCTTAATATCAAGAGCTGTATGAGATACTTTCTTAAGATTGACCAGAAGTCCTATTATTAATATGCAAAATATAATTCCATGCTTTGTTTCTGTCTGATATCCCTGTATAAGATTTAGAGATAGACGACATGATGTCCTCTAAACAAGAAGGACAGTATAGAGCAACAACATTTCGTTGTCTGTGATTATAACAAAAGATTTGCCTAAACTGCAGCTTACAATTAGCATGAAAAAATCTTACGCACCTCGGAAATGCTTTTGGGTATAATATATCATTCATGATCAGTTACTAAACTAACAGTATACCCACATTGTGATAATTCTTTTGTCATTTACAAACTGCATAACCATTGGTTTGTTATATTTTAAAGGAGATAATTGTCAGCATGTATGTTTATTCGTATGCTTAGTTTTTGGTTTTACTCCTGTCTGTTGTCTTATTTCAGCAAATGCATGCAAAGTTAAAATAAATTTACCAATCACAGGTAAATAATGTGTTTTATCCTGACAGACCAGTACAGTGGTGCTAGGTACATGTTATGTATTGTATCTGATTTATGACCTAGTAGCAGTTACATAGGTTGCATAATTTAGGTACATTGTCATCATGTCTCCATTGTTTCATTGCCCTCTGCTTGAACTTTATGAAATTGATTGTTTAGGTTCTGGACGAGGAAATATTAGTCTTCATTATTTAGTTATTTATTTAGGTATTTATTTATTTATTTATTTAAATTTGTGAATCAGTTAAGCCACTGATTCAGATGGACACTTTCCAAATGTGGCGATGTTAGGGCAGTGTTATGTACTGTATTTGATGTACGACCGGTCAACAATTACAAAGGATGAATAATTTAAAAGCATTTTCATTCTCTCTCTCTCTCCTTTGTTTTTTCACTGCCTTCTGCTTGACCTTTTTGAGACTAATAGCTTAGGTTTTGGAGGAGGAAAGATACTTACATTAACTTCTCCCCCTCCTTCTGTCCATGTTTTAAAAATGTTATACCTTCTCACTTATTTTCAAAATAATCATTGGGCAGGATTCACGAACCCTCCATGTAAGAGTGATAACTCATACAAGGAGGCTGCAGTTAAATGGAGTGATGTCAGCATGCTTTGCATATTCATGAGATCATGCTGAATCACACTTAAGGCTAACACGGTCTGTGTAAGACAGTAGGGGGCATGTCCGTAGGCCGAGCCCTGTAAGTGGACACGCCCCCAGAAGAGGAAAAGTTCCCAAAGTAAACACCCATGACAGAGTCCACGGAAATGTGAATAAACAGAACACAACACATGCCCCCACAGACTATGAACAGAAAACATATAAATAAACATGTTATATATTTTTTTTAAATTGTAAAAATGTTTAACCGTGAGTGCGCTGCTTATGAGCGTGCCCGTAGCGCAGCTACAGTTAGCAGTGAGTGGGAAAGCATATAAGAACTAAATATGCAAAATAAGCCAGGAAGCAATAGCATAACGGTAGAGATGTTGGCTAAAGAGCAGGCATTCATGGTTCGAGCCCCCACAACACCGATTTTTATTTTTAGCAAAATAAGCACGAAACAAGTCCCTGACAAATATGTACACATAAAACCACAGTTTATGTAAAATGTAATGAAATAGCCCATTTATATTGAAGAAATGTGAGGTAACAAAAGAATAAAAAATGCCAGATGTGCCCATAGCTGATCTACAGTTTAACAGGGTGAGTGCATCTGCCCGTAGATGAGCAGTGGTTTAACTGGTGCAAAATGAGTGCCCATAGCTGAGCAGTGGTTTAACACGCTAAATCTATGTGCCCCTAACTGAGCTAAGCGTAATATGCGTGCCAATAGCCAAATGAGGCTTAAACCAGCATACCCCGTTTGCGCGGAGCTGCGCAGTGCACAAACAAGCTAACCGACGGGCAACGTTGAGCAAGCCGTATCAAAACTGCCTTTACTCAGACACACCCCTCAGCATGTCTAGACAGTCATGAAAAATAAAAAGCAGTGGCTAGGTTCGAACCCAGGAGACTATACATCATAGTCAAGGTACCAAACCACTAAGCCATGACAGCAGTGCATAGAAATGCAATAATAGCTAATATATAGGAATGAATACAAACAAGTATTGCTTGATTACAAAAGTGTGTTTCAGCCTGTAAGTTAAACCAAAAAAATGAAACTGTCTGACATAAATTCTGAAATAAAAATGCCCTACCTGTAAGAAAATAGTACACAACCTGCAGCAGGCTGAAAAGTATAGCTGCAGAAGATGATGAAATCACATGTGTGAAATATATCCCTGTTGAAATACTGAAACATGACAGAAGTGAGACTGCTGGAAAGGATTGTAATAACTACAGGTAAAACATGTCAATAAAGCCTAGAAGTAAGTACCATCCTAAATAGTAAAATGAAAGCAAGTGAGACAGTGTGAGAAAGTGTCATGAATCCAGCAATACAGTAGTAATAACCCCTGAATAAAGTATACTGCAGTCAAGACAGAATGAAATGCATGTGAGAATCAAAACCAAACAGCGAAATCTGTTCAAAGTGTTGCTGCATCTGGAATGTGTATCCCAAAATCTGGATATGTTGCTCTCAGTCTGCAATATGCAGATAGGATGATTGTCTGATATACCAAACATCCACACTTGTCTACAGCTATATAAAGCAAATGTAGCAGGATGATGTAGCTGAACAAAGCTAGATATGAATGTGTATGAAGAACAATAAAATGTATATTGATGTTGCAGTAACAGTCCTATCACCAAGTTGAAATAGTTGTCATATAGGAAACTGTAGTTAGAACAATAGTGTGTAAATAACTGTAGCTATTAGAAATGTACAGCATATGTATTGGTATTTGAAGGTGTTAATATTATTTTCTTCACCCCACCCTATAACTACATATAACCCATTCCACGTGAAAATGGTATGTGCAATCACAATTAACACCCCTGGATGTTTGTCCTGTTGGGTCATATATATTTGCATGTCCGTTGATGCATCTGCCCTGTTCATACATCCAAACCTGATGGCCTGTTGCCATCAATCAACCCTGCATGTTGTTGGACTGTGTATTTCTGTTCAAATTATGCATGTGTTATGCATGCTGTTCAATGGTGTGAATATCTGGGTGTTTGGTTAATGGGAATACTAATGCATGCTTTTACAACTAATTGTGAATGGTATTATATGTCACTAACCCAAACTGCCATGACATAATGCAAAACATAGGACGACAGGGAAGGCGGGTTCCAGCGGACCCACCTCTCCCACCTCAGCTGGCGAGTGCACCTGGCACTAGTGCCTAGTCCGGACCCTCCTCCGGTGGCCCTGTGCCACCTGTGGGTGGAAGCGCTGCAGGGGATGGGGCTCGCCCCCCCTCGGCAAGTGTGGCCGGAGGAGAACCACCACTCACCCTCCGTAGCATCCGGACTGTGGTGCGTAGGGAGATTTGGGACTCTGTTCTCGAGCCCCTATGCCAGCTTGAGGCACGGGTGGTGCAACTAACGGGCATGCCTGTTGCCCGGCCTACACAGCCCCCAGCACAGCCCCGTCCTGGGCAGTGAAGGAACAGTGGCAACTGCCTATGGGTGGGGATATCAGTTCCACTGTTGCCATCTGTGGGCTCATGGGCTCTGGATATCCAAACCTCCATCCCCGTCAATTGTGTAACCCCCCCACACGTGTCATACACCACCCCTGTATGCGTCTTGTTTGTCTTGTCTGTTTACCTACCCAACCTACCTCCCCAGCTGTACCAACTTTCTTCGCCTGACATACCACTCTCACCTGAAAAAAAAAAAAGGGCACTCTGTACCCACAAAAAAATTACGCCCCATACATAGCTGCCCATTCCGCACACATGTCTGCTGAACATGGAATCTATCAATTACAATTGGCTGTACAACAAGTATTATTGTTGTCCTGACACCTCTCTCAGGGGTGGAAGGTTTCAAATGTCACAACAAATTACATACATATGCACAGCTGTTGCTGATGAAGAAATGGGCAGCTATAGGCCTTACCTACATCCCTCCTGCAAATCCCAAGCTTGTTTCCTTACTGTCTTACCCTCTTTGTGACCCCTTTTTCACCACTTTCCTGTCTCCCCATTTTCTTTTCTTTCAAAGAAAATAGCGCGGGTGTGCGCCAGAGTAAGCACTGTTAAGCAGTTGTAAACGGGTGTGCGCTTGTGTGCGCGGAGCTAACCGCCAGTGCGCATGTGTGAGCTCCGCGCAAACCAGCGCTAACCCGGTTACAACTGCTTAAAAGTGCCTTAGTCACTTTGATTGACAGGTCCTGTACTCAGTTCAAAAGCAAAATAAAATCCCACTGTCAGTCCCGAACCCAGGAAACACTAGTCTGTATGACCTACCACTAAGCCATGACTCTTATACAAGAACATTGTGCTAAAATAAATATAACGTAATTGTAGGGATGAATGTAAAGGGAATATAGGATGTGTAGTACACAAAGCATGTCATTTAGAATTACTGTCAAAACTACTGGATTTCCATAATAGTAGTGTGTGAACAGAAACAGCCATGCTAGTTGGTAGCTTGTAGATAATAATGTCAGTTAAAGTACATATATAAATGTATGTATATGTACATATATATATATATATATATAAATATATATCTATATATAGTTGTAGGAGTCATTGTGCATACACACTTGCTACAGGGAATATGAGAGAGGAATGGAGAAATGTGAATATACAACACAGCCTGAATCATGAGAGAGATACTAACCTTTACACTCACAGAACACTGTCCACAGCATACCAGCATGGTCCCCGCCCTTACAATCTGAAAGGGCAATGCCTATCCCACATACCCTTTTATAGCACTGACCTGAAATCACAGTGAGAACTGCAATCAGTACACAACTGGCTGTATGCAATTAGCAAATGCTGGCTTACAATTGGTGCAGAGGCCATCACATGGACCTATGCAGATACCTACAAAAGCATCCAGTACTAACACTCCACACATGCAATGCATTCATTGCACTGTCTGGAAGCAGACAGAGGGAGAGAGAAAAGTGAGATAGAGAGAGAGAGAGAGCAAAAAAAAAAAAAAATATACACTGTGACTCTGTCACCCGAAGCTGTCAGCAGTGACAGTAGCAGCAGCAAGCACAAGCAGTGGTAACGCAACAAGCTGCGACAAACACAGGTAATGCAAAGTAGCAGGTTAATAGTATGCATACTGTGAACCCTCCAAATGTGTCATAGGTCTCTATCTATAGGTATGTCCATGTGATATGTTGTGTGTACGTAGTTCCACCAAAAGGGGATGACCATACATTACATGTCAATCAGTCTTAGGCCATGATCCTGGCAGCAGTTGTCTGTGCGTTGCCCCAGCAATGGCTGTAGTGACTGCTTTGAAAGGTCAGCCAGGTTCAAAAGGCAGGATCAGCCCATCACAAAGGCACACTGGCTGGGAACAAGTGTCTGCAGGTACCCGATATCACTGCATATGCATCCCATACTGCATAATTCCATAGCTTAGCAGACCAGGCCGGTTATGCATATGATGTGGTAGTTCCCAGGGTCAGTTGAGGTGCCTCCTTAGTGGTGTGGGACTACCGTCACTGTATGCCACTGTCCAGGTACATATCCTGTAGTACGGCCAAGATAAATTATCAGTGTTATATGCGGTTGTATGTCCTCTCGGAGTGCAGGTAGCACACATCCAGGGATACCATGAGGTCACAGTGATGCTGTGTGTTCTTCTCTGCTGAGGCCGGCCCTCACCTGGACATGTGAGATGATAGGGAGGTTACATCCAACTGTGATAAATATTTCAACTGGTGGGGGAGAAGGAGGGGGGATGCGTGCACTGAACATGTCTGCAAGATTGTTGCCAATATCCGTGTCTTTGGTGAATGTTAAGTAGGTGTGCATTAACACAGAGCATATCTGAGGCATGTGGTCCATATGTGTAACATAACTGAAGAAGGCCTTGTGGTCATCCATAGTGTTTGTGGCCATTTCCCTCCCAGAGTACGCCATGGCCGTTGTTATGACAGACTGTAGCGTAGTACCAGTGCTGACCACAGATGCCTTCCTTTAATGTGAATGTGCTCTGTCCTGCAGTAGCCTCCTGCTATTGTTATACAATCTGCCTCTGTCTGGTGTCCACCGGACAGGATGCTTAACCTTTGCGCATAGGGTGTGGGTTAGAAATGTGTATGCAAGTTCCATGCAATCTGTGGCATGTCCGTGGTAAGCATTTGCAAAGGGGTCAGCAGTGTGGCTTGTGGCTTCCACTGGCCCAGTGTGCTGCATGGATACCATCTCAGTCCCAGTAAGTGAATAACTGTCTAATCACATACATATCAAAGTAGTCTACTGTGCTGGTGGTGGTGGTGGGATATGTATATCCAGGCCAAGTAACTTCTGTCCACATCACAGTACTGGACGGCGTCCCACATACAGTACCTTGGGATGAACCCCCAGAGTGAGGTTGTGCATTGTACCTGTCAGTGTGTGCTGACTGATGGGGCATGCTACTATGTTGTGTGGAATGTGGCAGGTATTGTTGCACAGGTGTTGGCTGAGCACTGATATCTGGCCATGTACCTGTGTATCCACCACGACACACACACATGCAACATATGGGAGTAGTAGTATATCACTACACATGAGTATCATGTATAGTATGTGTGCCATATATTGCTGACATGGTCTGCTGATATCCTGTTTGTGTTCTCTTCCAGGGAGATGGCGCGTCAGCGTAACCCCACCTACTCTGTGGCAGAAGACGAGGAGATCCACCAGAGACTGGTGTGGGAGTATGACATCCTGTTTTACCGCACCAGTCAGAATCAGCAGGAGAGGGCTGCACTGTGGCAAGACCTTGTCCGTAGGGTAAATGATATTGGCATGCATAACAGGACATATGAGCAGGTACGACATCACTGCAGTGATTTAATCCGAAGTGTCCGTCAGCATGCATCAGATATCCACAGGCAACAGGTTGCCACAGGAGGTGGAGTGGCCACACATCCCCCCCTCACCAGACTGGAGGGGCTACTCCTAAGTGTTGTGGCTCCAGCCCCGGAACACCAACAGCAGTACACCTGCATTATGATGGAGGCTGGTTCCACACAGCAGCATGACATGGAGCATGCAGGTAATATGCCATATGTACACTTGACTGTTCTGTACACTGTATCATATGCAATATCAATGGCACAGTTGTGCCCACTGACATTAATCTCATCATTTCTGCAGGTCCCTCTGGGGTTACAGCAAGGCAGGCCATCCATGCTGGTGAGTGTGTTTAACATAACCTATAATAGTCCTGATAATGCTAGTAACAGTAGTGTAACTCAGTAGTGCTCTGTGTGTATACTGTGGGGTGTGCATGTGTGCATGTGTGCAGGTGTGCCTGTGCCCATGTGTGCATGTGTGCATATGTGCATGTATGCAGGTGTGCCTGTGTCCACGTGTGCATGTGTGCATGTGTGCCTGTGTCCACATGTGCATGTGTGCATGTGTGCATGTGTGCCTGTGTCCACGTGTGCATGTGTGCATGTGTGCATGTGTGCATGTGTACACGTGACCACGTGTGCATGTGTGCATGTGCCCATGTGTGCATGTGACCACGTGTGCATGTGTGCATGTGTCCATGTGTGCATGTGCCCATGTGTGCATGTGTGCATGAGTCCACATGTGCATGTGTCCATGTGTGCATGTCTGCATGTATGCATGTGTGCATGTGTGCCTGTGTGCATGTGTGCATGTGTGCCTGTGTGCATGTGTCCATGTGTGCATGTCTGCATGTGTGCCTGTGTCCATGTGTGCATGTGTGCCTGTGTCCGTGTGTGCATGTGTGCATGTGTGTAGAAGTGCATCACTGGTAACAATGTCTGGAGACTGTAAACTGTGTTTCCTGTCTTCCTCCCACAGGTTCTGGGGCTGCTCTGGTGACCTGCAGCAGGGAACCTGAATCCTGTGCCACAGGTACTGGTAATGATAATATTTGTGTAATGGTACAGGAAGGTGTGTCAGGGTCCGCCATTGGTCAGCCAATTGACAGCACACAGCTGTCAACCCCATCATTGCGCACAGTCATCCTGCCAGTACATCCTTTGTCACCATTGTCCCTAGGTGATGGACAGGATACAGTGGGCATAGACCAGGGTAATGTGGTACCTGTGGCACATGCGTCCCCACACAGCAGCCATGGGCAGGGTCCTCTGATGGTACCACACAGACAGTTGCCCATGGGTTCTTGTGGGAGCATCCGTGGGCATACTGCCTCTGGCCGACGTGCCCAAAGAGGTCTGTCAACCTCAGCTATGTTTCGGACTGTCATGCAGGCACAGTCACGTATGGAAAAGTACACCAGACAGGGTCTAAGTGAGCTGAGAGCATGTCGCACAGCCATGACAGACAGTATGCGTGACATTGCGGATGCTATCCGTAACTTCACCGATGTCATAGACAGACGTTGTGGGGACATATTACAGCAGTTCCACAACCAGATGTCCATGAGCCAGGGCAATGGTGGGCGTTTGCGGCGTCGACGTGGCTGTATGCCGGCAGCAGCAGCAGCTGGCAGTCGGTGCGGATGACAACAGGCTCGCGCACGCCCCCCATAGTGCCAGCAGCAGCCCCAGCAATGCTGGGTCTGTGCTGTCATTGGAACGCCCCAGGAGACCACGTGCACGTGGCTCTGGACAGTCCCAACAGGGACTTGTGTCCAGTCAACACACTCCCACTTCTGATGACAGTACCCAGTCTGGCTTAGTACTGGATACGGTCCGTAGCACCCCTGCCAGGCACAGGTACCGTGTCCGTGCACACAGACACTGATCTGTATGACCTGCCAGGTGCAGTCTGTGGCTGTCCACAAATCCCTGTATATGGCAGCCATGAGGTGGAACTGTGTGCGTGCATACACACATGCAAAATGTTAACACCTAGGGCGACCACATACATGCACACACTGCACCAACCCTGTACTGCTGCCCCTCACCAACACACATACACACACACATGTCAATTGCTGGTATCAGTGGCTGACTCAGGCATACCTAATCCACACCCTGTGCATTTGATGACACTATGCCCCCTCCTGCAATCTCCAACATCATTGCAGGAACAGGTAAACACATTGCTGATGCACAGGGTGACTACATAGAAGTGTATTAGTAGTATCATGTTGGTAACAGTACAGTGTGCTGCTATGACTGTGTGTTTATCCCAGCATGCCTGCTGCAGTAACTGTATGAATGTCCTGAATTGTTATCTGCACCCATAGCACATACCAAAGTATAACAGCTGCACATAATTGCATGCCGGTGGTAAGGTTGTCAACAGATAGCCACATACATGGGTAGCACAGGGGGAAAGCTAACGCAAGTAGTGATATGCAATGGTGGACATGTACAGTAATGGTGTCAAGTTGCACACAACGACTATGCCATGTGGATGTTCACGCATGTAGATATGTGTGCAGTACCAATGTAATCCAAATCACAAATAACTATGACATAATATCAGTTCTACCATGGGCATCTGCGCTGTGTATTCCTGGGTACATGTTGATAGTGCCTACATATTTGCATTGTTACTTACTGTTATTGTTACCCCTTCTTTGTTGTACAATGCACTACTTCCAGCCCTGTTTACTGTAGCTTTGTTTGCATGCATGTTCGCTTGGGGTTCCCTGGAACACTGCTTACACCTGCAATGCAGCGTTACAGTGCTTCTGTAGACTTCTAGTGACATCTGCATAGCGTACGATACGTATGTCAACTTTCCACATGACAGAATGTCACTGTCTGTCCTGTACGCATGTACGTTGCCTGTGACACATTGCACATGTCTTACCTGGCATTTACCCACGTGTGCAGTCATATATGTCAGTGCTATAAAACAGTAGCGGTACACCCACACATACACACCTTCAGTATGTTGTTCCCCATTGGCCCTATGTGTTGGTACTCACCATGGCAATCACACTACTAGGGTAGCATGTGCAAAGGTAACCTGTGAATCGCCTCTATGGTCCAGTTGTGGTTTATGTGAGTCATGTGTCAATGTCACAGCTGCCACATGTATGCAGTCAGCCATCACCCTTGGCCAGGAACGTACAACACATGTGTGGGATGCCACCACACAGCCAATCTGGGGACTGGGCTCTCTGAACCCAGTAATGCCATACCCTGTCAGGTGGCATGTCATATATACTACATTCTGGACAAACGTCAACCCCAATCCCTGCTGCTACTATTGATAATACCCCTGAAGATGTTCCTGATAGTTTTGACCAATTCTTTACTGAGACATTTCAGGCCCCAGCTAGCCATCTACCTCCTAGCTCCCCTGGTCCTGAAAGTAGCACCCCTAGAAACCTACTTGCGTTCAGCTGCCAACCAGTCGCCACTTCACTTCTCTGTACCTTGATTGAAACAGTGAAACCCACTACACTTTCTGCTGATCAACTCCCTGCCGAGTACCTATCAAAATCAGATGATGCTATTGCTTACCCCGTCTCAAAGGTAATCAAGCAAACCATGGTAGAATCTAAATTTCCCACCATCTGGAAAATGTCATATGTAATCCCACTTCACAAAGGAGGCAGCTCTACTGATTTCTCCAATTATAGGCCAATAGCTATACTCTCTCCACTTGCAAAGATTATGGAAACTTTAGTCATAGACAATTCATGCACCACCTAATCCAAAATCGCCTTATGGCAGACACTCAGCATGGCTTCCGTCCTCATCACAGCACTACTTCAGGCCTCCTAGCCTTTACTAACACCATAAACCATACTTGCAACACTAATTATATATCCTCAGCCCTCTTTTTGGATCTTTCCAAGGCATACGATATGGTTGATCACCAACTTGTAATCCACACCCTGCAAACATTATGTCTAGATAATGGAGCCTTCCAATGGTTTCAATCCTACCTGCATGGTCGACAGCAGGCTGGCCTCTGGCAGAACAAACTCTCTAACCTTCTACCTAACACCCTCAGAGTACCACAAGGCTCTATACTAGGGCCCTTGCTGTTCTCCATCTTCATTAACGACCTTTATACTGTCATCCCAAAAGTCAGCTGTATCCAATATGCTGAAGACTCTACTCTGATCTGCTCAGCCACATCTCCAGTAGAGTTATGGTCAGCTACCCAGACCACCTTTAATACAATAGAAAACTGGCTTTCTGAACATCGTCTGATCCTAAATCCCAAATAAACTAAACTGCTGTTATTTCACCAACACGTAGGTCTACCGCTTTCACCGTTACCATAACATCAACTGATGGCACAATAATCTCCCCTGACCCATCTACTAAACTATTAGGTGGCATCATAGACAATAATCTCAAATGTGACCTACATGTTAACCAAATTATCAAAGCCATCAATAGAAAACTAGGGTCACTTTACAGAATTAAAGCCTTCCTAGCCCCTCCAGCTAAAGGTGCCATAGCTCGCTCACACATTGTTTCAACCCTTCTGTATGCATCCCCTCTACTTTCGAATATGAACAAGACTGTCCTTAACAGACACTCAATTTGCTACAACCACATTGCCAGGTTTGCCACTGGGCTGCCTTTTAGGACACATCATTGCATCAATCTAAATCAGCTTGGTTGGCTTACAATACCCAGCCTAATACAGTATAACCAACTGATTATGGCCTATAAAATCCTCTATAATCCAGACAATACTCCTGCACTTCAAATATTATCACCCCCTATAACAATCCTAGACTGCTTCGATCCTCTAACAAACTATTAATTCAGACTAGCAAATTTAATAACACAGCCGGTGATTCTCTCTTTGCAAACTCTGTAAGTAGATCCTGGAACTCACTTCCAGCTGATATTACCCTACTGTCCACCTTAGTTCAATTTAACACTAGACTCAAACAACATTTGTCACTTAACTGGCTATGTCAATGTATCAAGCCTGGCTAACTCGAATGTGTAAAATCTGTGAACCACTTTACTGTGTAATTTAATTTAATCCTGACTTGTGCTCAGGACTAACATTAACCTGTGGAACATGTTTAACTTGCTTACTTATGTAATCTCTGTAAATAATCTGTTTGTAATATGTAATGCTGGTATTATGTAATGCTGTATCTGCTACCCTCATAGCTTGTCTCCCCGGGCCTCCCCTGGAAATGGACATGCATCCAGTCGGACTATCCCGGTCAACAAATGTAGGATAAATAAATAAATAAATAAAATATATTACAGTGACTACAATACAAGTCAGACATTGACACGCACTGACAGCATGCTGAACACACTGGGGCATACGTGGGGACTCAGAATAGCAGTCTGCCTGAGCATCACACACCTCCGCAGCTGGCACACAGGCATATGTTCCGTCAGAACAGAGCACATGCCACACATGGCACACACATCCCCTGTGCCACACACTCACAGCCTGTAGGGCTACACAACACACCTGCTACAGACGTGTCAGGTACCTGTCTTGTGTGCTGCACTGGGGTCCCACTCAACAGGCTGTATCTGGTGAAGGTCACAGTGATATGCCTCAGGGGCACTATGGTCCACCACAGAACACATGCATACAGGTCAGTCAGAGGCATGGACACATATGACTCACTCATTGACCATGCCAGTATGGCTACCTGAGACATACCTCCCTGGACTACATGATAGGGAACATAGAATGGATCTCTCAGCATGTGGCACAGGCCAGTATGAGCCTGATGTTGGTTGCCAACATACCCTTACCAGGTATGCTATCACTATATGTGGGAAGGGTGTTGTATGTCTACATTATGCTCAGTCTCCACTGTCATTCATAGGGTATCCGCTGGCTGTCAACGTGTGCTTACATGCTAGGGAAGCCACAATGATGTGCAAGGGTCATCTTGCACGTGACACCCATGGCCCGATGTATAATGGCAAAGCTCCTTGGTACACACATACTGCCTTATGCTGCAGGACATGGTTTACATAGCCACCTCCGTGGGTATCACACAGGTTAGGACACTAACAGTGCTGCTACACAACACCAGCAGTGTACACCGGAAGATGCATGCACCAGACACTGTCCTCAGCACGGTGAACTGCAATGTCTGTGCAGTACCAGATTCATGATTCATGGCTCACAGGTGTTACCCATCACTGACAGGTTATGCCCCATACCATGCCTGTCGTCCCCTACACATGTAACACACATGGATAGGGAGGTGGTATCCCAAGGTACCACAGATGCACACACCTCCAAGTTGTTGGCACAGCACAAAGCATCAGGGCCTAATCATGTGCAGCTAACAGTGTGTCGGACTGCCATCTGGTTCATAGCCTGGCACACACAACCCTCCCATACACAGGAAGACCACCTATCCTCCATAACAACACTGGCAATATGACAGTCTCAAGAACTGTGTTTATATGGCTGGACTGCATCCAGCCAAACATTGCGCGTGAGCATTACTGTAGCTACAACACACTAGTTGAAGGGTTCACAGCATGTGGTCACTGAATTGCAGTGGAATGGCATGTTACCACTACCACAACAGGTGGGAACATGCAGCACCTGTACATCGACTACATGTACACTATATCGCCCAGACCAGATGTGTATCCCCTGCTGTAGGTATTTCACCATATACACCCACACTGTATAGAGACATACCACGTGTGGACCATGCACAGTAAGACACAGTCACATTGGTATACATTGCAAATACCATTTATCCACTTGAGGCATGTGTCAGACATGGTAACTACTGCAGGTCACAGGTATTTATGTGTATGTGTCACACACATACATCATGTGTGCAATGCCATTGCTGGTTTAGGCAATGGCATGCATTGTTATGTACAAAGACCCACACAAGGTCATACTGTGCGACACAACCACACGTGGCAGTTGTGGGTTACCAAAACATACCTATCTGTACTCTGACAATGGTAATAGACACAGTAGCAGAGCGCACTATTGGCATTACTAGCCAACTAGCCCTGTTTGGCTGTGCTGATAGTGTGGTGACATCCCCTGTGTTTACTGGGGGAGTATGCAGCATCTGGTGTATTGTAGTATTTGCCTAAAGGATCCGTTCTCTCATACTTGCATTTACACACACCCTACTACCCCCACACACACGCACACTTGCCATTTGCAGGATTCATTCCCCTACCTAACTAGGTCATGACACGTGAGAAAGATTCATTAGCAAAACGCACTATTCTGTTTACTAGATAGTTCCTCTTCTCTGGCTGTACTTATAGGGTGCTGACAACATCAGTATTTTGAAAGGGTAATGTGCATCAGGTAGTGTGATCTCCTGATTGCCAAAACTAACATGTTTTTCATACGAAAATGCACACACACAAACTCCCCACACATGCCATTTACAGGTTTCAAACTCACACCTAACTACATTACGATACTCAGGAGAAACGCATTAGCAGAGTGCGCTATTCACATTACTGGGAGGTTTCCCTTCTCCTGCTGTACTTATAGGGTGCTGACATCATCTGTGTTTAGAAAGGGGAGTGTGCATCCTGTAGTGTGTTCTCCCAGTTGCCAAAATGACATTTCCCTCACACAAAATTGCACACACACTAACCCCCCCCCTCATCCAAACACACACACACTTGCCATTTGCAGGATTCAAACCACTATCTAACTATGTTATGACACTCGAGACGGATGCATTAGCAGAGCACGCTATTCGCATTATTAGGAGGCTTCCCTTCTCCTGCTGTACTTATAGGGTGCTGACATCATCTGTGTTTAGAAAGGGGAGTGTGCATCCTGTAGTGGGTTCTCCCAGTTGCCAAAAGGGACATTTCCCTCACACATAATTGCACACACACTAACCTCCCTCATCCAAACACACACACTTGCCATTTACAGGATTCAAACCACTACCTAACTATTTTTGACACTCGAGACGGACGCATTAGCAGAGCACGCTATTCGCATTACTGGGAGGCTTTTTTTCTGCTGTACTTATAGGGTGCTGACATCATCCGTGTTTAGAAAGGGGAATGTGCATCCTGTAGTGTATTCTCCTAGTTGGCAAAAGGGATACTTCTACAGTCTTGAACACACACTAACCCCCTCCACACACACTAAGCATGTACAGGATTCAAACCCCTACCTAACTATGTTATGACACTCAAGACAGACGCATTAGCGGAGTGCGCTATTCACATTACTAGGTGGTTTTCTTTCACCTGCTGTACTTATAGGGTGCTGACATCATCAGTGTTTAGAAAGGGGAATGTGCATCCTGTAGTGTGTTTTCCCAGTTGCCAAAAGGGACATTTCCCTCTCACAGCCTTTCACACACACAAACCCCACTCACCCACGCACACACACACACACACACACACACACTGAGCATTTGTAGGATTCGAACCCCTACCTAACTATATTATGACATTTGAGAGAGACGCATTAGCAGAGCGCACTATCCGAATTATTGGGCGTCTGTTCTGCACCTGTAGTATTTATAGGGTGCTGACATCTTTATTTCTACAGAGGTATGTAGATGTAGTACTACCTGTCAGGTGGTGGATAGCATATATATGTATTTGCAGCCACCTACGTCAGGGTCAGATATGCACATCGCACTGTCAGGTTATGTTCTATACCATGCTTTGGGACCACAGGACCTGTAGCACACAACACAACCAGTACAGAACACCACACCCACATCCAGGACACACACTTAGCTTCCCTGGGAACAGTGCCAGGATATGCAGGTATTCACATACACCATTCCAGATGTTAACATCAGGTACAGGCATATTGTGTGTGAGAACTACTCAGGCCTCTACCACTTTACCCTACAGCCACTACAATTTGTGGGTCCATGTGCTATGGCAGAACCACACACCACAGCCACATGGGTGAATACATATTGCACCTGTCCATCTGCAACGTGGGTACTCACTGTTCCACACCAGAGGTAGACCACCATTGTTGATATCTGACCATACCCACCTTTCCCTGGACATCCATATCTCATCTCCACCCCCAGGCAAGGTTGTCACTGCACACAAACTGTGTTTAGCACAAGCAGACTCTACACTTGTGTAAACTGGGGTGGATGACTTCAGAGGATCCATGCTGGAGGACTATACTGGCCACTCAGCATAATCCTTGACAATTGCATTCTATGAGCATGTGTACAGTTTGCATTGGTCATCCTATCCCACATATACCCATGACTGCTCCACAACAAGACACCTGTCAGCTGTACACCAGCCATATATGTGCCGTACAACAGACAGAGTGACCTAATACATTACAGAGCTGTAGCCCACAGAGGGAGGACATCTGTGGACAGTTCCGGCACGGCACTTCATTCACACATACTCATTACAACACAGTGTTGACAGTGAAATCATCCAGAGAATGCAGATAGGGCTCCCCTCAGTCTGTTATTGACGGACACCTACTGTCAGAGATCCTCAGCAACCCTCTCACAGCACATACCGACAACATGGCTGTGGCTTAGCACATTCAATCCCTGAGACCTCCACGGTGCCCCTGCTTGACAGAGGCACAGCTCACTAGCCTCACATGTTGCCTTCTGTGACCTACTTTACAGTGGCACAGTAGCCTACTATCCTGGGGATGCAGATTCCAAGCACACTCTGGCTGAGCTGTCATTCCCTGGGGCAAGAAGCCTAGTATTGACCTCTACACCCATAAGTTCAATTGTCGGATGAACAATATTTGTTGTACTGTTCTACTGTTTGCAGGTCTTTATTGCCATAGCATTCCCTGTTCCTATGACCAACTTGTGTATCTGTGGAAGATGTTTGCATATGACGGCGATCCACTATATCACTTATGTCTCTGTGGTCATTTACTGTGTGCACTTTGCTGATTGCTGTGTTGTGGTTGGTTCCTGGACTGACACGTACAAATACCAGATATGTGTGGCCAACTGCTAAACGGAGATATGGCCTAAGTGTGTGAGCATGCCCAGTTCAGCCTTTCCATGGCATGTTGTCTGACATATGCCTCATTTATCAAAGTGTGCGAGCATGCCCTGTGTGAGCTTTCCATATGTTGCACTCTGAAGTCCACCACATATTTGGGTCTGTGTGAACTTCGACAATATCGCACGTTTATGATTGTGTGTTGGGTGTCATGTTGTGTACTAACTGGCCAATTGCTTCACGTCTGCCACAACAGGGATTATACTGTGCCTGCAGGGATTGCATGGGATACATTGCAGACAGTTCTCAACATACTTTCATAATGACCTAACACTGTAGTACCGTATAGTGTACTGGATCGGTACTTTCACTGTGGTGGACAGTATCCTGGGCTTTAGTCCTATGACTGCTTGACATCTTCATAGTGAGCACAACAGACTGTGTAGGGGCCAGTTGTGCACATATGACCATGTTGCAATATGTTCAGATATGGACTACCTACACCAGGCTCGTCCAACATTGCTAATGTATTCTACAACATGGGTGGACATTGGCAAACACTAGCGATGTTCCCTAGGCCATTTCTGATGCTGGTCACAGGGTGTGTTTGTCCTTCGACACACATTGTAACTGGAGTTTGCCATGACATATGTCATGGTTAGTATACTGCGCCTCCGTCTACCTCTGACATAACAGTGATACCCAGGGTAGCCTACCATCTCCCATACACTCATCAGGATGCCTCTTGAGGGGTGTCGATATGTGGCTCTCTGGCTGACCTGTACCAGGAGTTTACTGAAGTGTGGGGGTGCCTTCTGTGTTATGCATCATTCTGTACAGCTTGTCCTATGTATGTCAGTGCTGGGGTTCAGGTCTCTCATGTGCATAGCTCACTGCCATTCAGATTGTACAAGGTGCAACATGTTCATTCATTCCAGATTGGACATGGCTTCATACATCAGGCACAGCTTTCCTGTAGCTGGGAAGGATGGCGGTGTGTGGGGCTGCAGTTTGTTTACTCAGGCAACACATGGCATCTGTTCATGCTCTTTGCTACCACTGGTGGGGTACTGTTGTGGACTTTACAGTTGATGGAGGTGTCTGCTGCGGTATATCCCACAGGGGCTATTGTAGTCAGTTGTGACGCTGATGGAGGATGGCTGCAGAGCCACAGTGAGTTCCCCTTATCTACATCTGCCAACCTTCATGTTTGGGTGGATATATGGTACATGTTTCTGCGAACACTACAGCCACATGTTTGTCCAGTGCAGGATATTTATCACCTTTTGTACCCAGGTCTCACATTACATGTTAGGTACCTCATGGGTTAACACCTGTGTGGTAATTTGTGGGCACTTACTGTATATCCACGGTGGTTGTCTATACACAGTTCTGCAATTAGCTTGCTGACATGGCTATGGCTACAGTTGTCTGTTTGTAGGTGGCCCTTTTGTGGGTTGCTTGTGTCAGCTGGGGGTCGGATATGGTGGGCTGTTTGTACTCCTCTGCATACATGCTCAGTCACAGTCCTTCCATGTTGGCCTATACCTATGGGACATATATACAGAACAGGGGTGGGGGGCCAAGACCAGGCCTTGTGGGATGCCACTCATATCCGCTTTGTAGTCTGACATGGATGCGGCATGTCTGACCATGTCAGTTCTGTCCTTGGTCTGGTTTGCAACCCCTCTACTGACATAGGGGTGTATATTTAAGCTGGTGAACATATCCATACTGAACTCGTACGGTATTGTCTAGAAGCATGTGCATGGTCCAGCTACACTGTGTGGACCACATTGCCCTCATCAATGACCTTAATGACTGCTTCAAATGGGTCAGACATGTTTAGGGGCCGGTTCTGCAGTTACAACAGCCACAGTGTGTAGGGTCTAGTATCAGTAGGTCCACAATAGCCTTCTGTCTGCGGTACATACTGATCCTTTCCATAGCTGTGCAGAACAAGTTTGTCAGGATTCTGGGGTGGTAGTTTGGAGTATCCATTCAGGCAACACCTTTGTTGTGATGGACCACTGTTGTTGTACACTGCTCTTTGGGTACATATCCTGTGGTAAGGCTGACATTGAGCAGTAGTGTGATTTGGCATTCCATTATTCTTGGAGTCCATGTTGGCCTCAGCACAGGACACCATCACATACCTTTGCTGCTGTGTGTTCTGCTTTGCAGATGATGGCTGTTACTTCAGCATCTGCAATGTCAGGGGACCATCAGTCTGCTGGGATAGGTATTTTGCACTCCGGGGGGGGGGTGTTTGCACTACACCTGACAGGTTGTATGTTAGCAATATGTGTGTGTGTGTTTGGTATTTTGTTTGTAATATCTGTGTGATTCGGAGCATATCTGTGGATGCCCAACATGGTTCCTACCATCAGTTGGGTAAGCCTTGTGATTATCCTTAGTGTCCTGTACGTTTTGTATCTTCATAGGTTCATGGGTTCATACTAGGCTAGACACCCTAGGCCATTAGTAAGCCTAGCCAGAGTGTGTGTGTCTTTCACCACCCCTTGCTATGTTCAATTATGGCCATTTATGAGGTTCTTCACTGTGTCTCTGTCTGGTCATGACACAGTGGGGACCCCCAGTATACATGTACATTCATCCATCCACTTGGCAATATTCCTGTTGAGGGGTGTCAGTGAGGGGCTCTGCCTACCATGGATTGGGATCCTGTTTCTGGGTGTGGGGAGCCTATGGGTTATTTATCTGTCCCTCCAGCACATCTTATTTCATTATGTGTTGAGGCTGACATCTGTGACTCTCACAGCTCCAAAGGCTTTGATTTCCTGTGGTGTAGCATGCTCATTACTCCTGTGTTGGACATGGCCTTGTACAACAGACATACAATGCCTCTGTGTAGGCAGTGTGTGACTGCAGTCAGCTGGGGTGTCTACAGCCAGGCAGCATATGACATATATTTCACACCCTTTATCCTGTTGGTGGGGTAACTATGAGGTCTTCCGAACCGCTGCAGGTGTCACGTACGGTACATCCTATATGAGTCATTGTACTAGATTATGGGTCTGATAAGGGAACAGTTAAGCGGCACAGTGACCTCTGTTGATGTTGATGTGAATCCTTTCATGATACGGTGTCCAGTATCAACAGTCTTCATAGCCACATTGGCATTGTGGGTGTCACATGACAGATTAATGTCGACCTGTGTCCCTAGGTCCCTGATTACTCCTTGCATACATAATGGTTTGACACCTATGTGGTAATTTGTGTGTACCTTGTCTGGTATTTGGTGGGACATTCATACTGTCCAGTGTCTTCGGATGCCTGGGTGGAGTTCTTGTGTGTGAGAGTGTGGTCTGTCACATGCTACAGACTGTACAGCAGTTTTGACTACAGTTATGTGCACATGGATGGTGTCCGCTGCTTTGTGCATTGTCAGTTACCTGGCAATATGGGTGTCTGTGCTGCATATGGATACTTCCCCCTCCTTTGATGTTTTGGTGCAGGTGTTGGGGCCATAACACATGATTTGTGGTATAACCTAGTAGTGCTGGTGTGCTATCACTAGGCTTGCAGCAGGCTTCTGTCACTGCACAGACATCAATGTTCTCCATAATGGAAAGTGCCTCAGGGGCATGCATATTGCAGTTTACACATCTGGCATTGGTCAGCATTACCCTTATGTTTCCTACCACTTATGTTTTCTAGGGTGGTGGGTAGTCTTTTTGGCCTTGCCTACATACGGCTCTATGGAGGCGGCAAAGGCCTTATCCAGTATCCAGACGCACACAGGTAACAGCTGACAGCCATCCCTGGAACAGCATCATGGCTTGTCATGCTTGACATCTCAAGCAGGCACACATTAGACCCTCTTGGACTGACAGCTGTAACTGTGCCAGCTGTTAAACATGAGCATTCTGTGTTTGTACTGTGGCATCATTCTTGGTGAGGGTTGGATGCTGCACACAGCCAGTGTCATCCCACCCTGGGGTACATACTCAGAGGGACCATCCATGTCTCTTTTGATGTTGACCAGGGAGGTACTTCTCAGGTAATTCACACCAGCATGGACATTGAGTGCATCATATTTCTGCTTGCTTTGGGGTGACCTGCGTACTTGTGTTATGTGGCATTTTGTGGCAGCCTACAAGCAGCTTACTCTTCCCTTTCCCTTGTTCAGTCTGGTGAGTGGGACAGCAGTGTGTCTGCCTATACAGACACCTATTATGACTGTATCAGGCATGTTGTTTCTCCTTCTGGCCTGTGACTGTTTGGCACACCAGCTTTGCGTACTATTCATTGCATGTGCTATGTTTGAAGGTTGTGGTTGCTTGTGATCTACTTTGGAGGCTTCTGTTGGTGTGGTGTGTTTGTAATTAAGGCCTCCGGGAATATTTGTCTGTGTTTATGTGTTTGGTTTACAGTTGTGGTAGGTCTATGTGGGACTGGGTTTGTGGTGTATGTGGTTACCTTCTCCTCCTGACTAGTTTTGACAGTACTGAGTTGTTAGAGCTCAACCTCTGGTTTGGATACATGGATGCATCTATCACATATTTTTGTATTTATTGGGGGGTGTTGTGGTTGTCTGTGTACTTGGTACTGGCATCACATAGCCTCTGGATTCACAGATTCTACTTGTTGTGGCTGGACTTAGTGGATTGTATGTGTGGACATATGTTGTTGCCATACTACTGGTCAGTGATTACTTCCCTTTTTATGTTTGCTCTATCATGTGGTAGCTTCCTCATTCTCTTGCATGGTTTGGTAATGGCTGGAGTCCAGCATGCCAGATGCCTGCATGTATGGCATTGTGTGTTGCTGTTATTTGTGATTGCATACTCCAAGCATTCCTGGCTATGTTCATGGAATGCCTGTATAACATGTTCTGTGGTGTATCCCATATTCTGCACTTGCACAGGGCCTTTTGTGGATTCAACATCGGTTTTGAGGGCTGCAACCTATACTTTACACATGTTTTTCACTGCGGTATTCTGGCCAGGGACTGGAGTCAGGATGTATATATCCAGTGTGATTACTCTATGGTCTGGTCTTACCAGTGAGGGGTGCACTTCTCATCTTGCCATCCAGTACACATGTTGCTGATTATCACATCCAGTATGCTTACCCCTCTTGTAAGAGTGGTACATTGTTCCTGGGCATTTTGGTTTATGGAATCTGGGTAATTTTCTCCTACTGTGTTGGTGCTAGTACAATGCTACCGGTGTATGTCTGGGTATTTTCAGTCAAGCAATATAATATGGTTTGGGGCGCTTGATATATTCATGTATTCCGACATAGGCCAGGTGCTGTTCCTGGTATTAGGACAGTAGTCTGCAGCAGGCTATATACTGCGAGGCAGTTTTAGCCATTGGTATTTGACCATGGCTATTCCATGCTGCTTCTTGTTGTGGTACCAACATGGGGGTGTGGTTATCCTTGCCATTTCTTGCTAGTCACCCTCCTTTTGTAGCTTGTTCCATGTTTTGCGGCTGTACAGCACAGTATGAGGTGTGACCTGGTAGTCTTAGGGTGCTGATGTGAGCCTTGCCCAGTTCTCTATTACAGGACTGGTATCTACATTCTCCATACTGTGTGCATTTACACTGCACACATCTTGCTGTTTATACATCTGTCATTGGGTAGCATTACATCTAGGTTCCTATCCCTTGTATAACCTATGAAGGTGGGTTTGTGTTTTGAGACTTACCTATTCAGGGCATGCTGTGGGTACTGACAGCCTTTGCCGGTATCCATGGGGCATGGCATGATAGGTGCATGCCACCACTAGCAGGTGGTGCATCATGTCAAGCTCCGCATGTCTTCCCAGCCTGAAACACATTGGCTCCCCTTTGACTGACTGTATTACTTCAGCCAGTTATTGCACTTGATCATCCCATCGTCATTTTGTGGCTTCATGCTTGGTGAGGGTGAATGTTAGTCAGGATGCTCAGGTGTGTTACATTACTTAACACATAGCATTCATGCCTCAGGTGGTGCTGCAGGGCTGCCTCTGTCGGATGCGCATATTACACTTCCCTGTACATGTTTGTGAGCAGGTCATGTCATTTTAGGCATCCATGTTATTATCTGAGTGAGTCAGAGGGGGTATCATTCCCAGGGTTCCTACTGAGCCAGTGTATGTGCTATGTGTTGCCTCTTTGCCAAGGGCAGGGCATACTGGGCACGCCTCCTTCTGCCTACTGGGGCAGGCTCAGGTTGTTCCTCCTCCGAGTCACGCTCTGCCTGTGATGGCCTTGGCAATGGTGGGGGGCTGTTTGGCCCGGCCCTATGCTGGTCCTGCTGCAGCTGTTTTCGCAAGATCATATTATGTAGCATAGCACATACCATGACAATTTGGGTACATGTAGTTGGTGTGTACTGCAAGGCTCCACCAGATGTGTCCAGACACCGGAATCGTGACTTGAGCAGCCCAAACACACGCTCTATTACATCACCCTACTTTATTAGGCCTGCTGATGTCATTCACCTTAGCTGTATCTTGGGACAGGGTAAAATTATGTAAGCTCTGTGGTGCATCTAATAACTGCATAACACTATAGTATAAATAACTAGATAGGTAGGGGTTCTAATCTCACTACTGGCAACTGTGTTTGTGTCTTTGGGTAAAGACCATATCCTGTTTGGTTGATGCCATTTTGATTTGTGTACCATCCACACCTGTTTACCACCTCCTGATGGCATTACTTTATACAGTGTGGTAACAGCATCTGCCTCAAATGCAGCATGTTAAACCATTGTGCATGCCATACCAGTCCTCTATGCAGATGATTATGGAATATCCAGATGTTTGCAACCTATATGTGGTCTGTGTCCTTTAACAATACCCAAGTATGTGATACTGTTGCCAAATCGGCCACAATGATACACATGCCATCATCAGGCATCATACCTGACTGAAACATCATGCTGATACAGCATCTGCTACATTATCACTTGTCCAGGCTTGTAGGAGCAATACATTACTCCATATCCTATTTCTAATAGGTTATCTCACCACTCATATAGGCATTCAGAACATTATGAGTTGTAAGATATAGTGTGCTATTTCCCATGCATATAATCTATGTGGGGCATGTTATGTGTATGTAGTAGTACAGTACATCAAGGTGGGAATGTAGGTTTGCTAATCTGTCAATTGCCAACTATGTTTATGTTACTGTGTGCACATCCTCTGTGTCAGTCCTTACTGTGCGCATGCAAAGGATATACCATTTTGTCTCCCTGTTCCACCTGGTGAACTCACAGGAATACATACCACAAACCTGTCATACCAGTATCATGCATGCCCCCATTAACTGCATCAAGGTTGAGTGTATGGGAAAGAAATGGCAGGGGCAACAGGTGTTGACAGGTGAATTTCTTGCAGTTAATGTAATGGCTACACTTGTAAGAGACCTACTGACAGTACTGCCATAACCTTTTCTGTATGTATGAGCCTGTTTTACTACATAACACTGAGCTGACATGTCTGAAGGCTACCTGTCTGTGACAAGAGATATGTATACAAGGCCACACTGTCTGACAACAGTGTCCCTCACACACTGCTGCATGCATACACACCTGGTACATGTACATATAAACCTGTACCTTGCCTATGAAATGGTCAGTGTACTCCCACTCTGCCATACTCCCTCTTGAGAATATCTGTATGGCCACAGCCTGCAGGCATATAGAAACCTGGAAAACAAACAGAATACAGCATGTCAGACTACATTCAGTCAGCGGTACTAACAGCAATAATGCATGCTGGCTAATAAAGTACATGCGCCTGTATGTGTACCCATAACAAATGCAAGCAGAAAGTACCTTGCATAGTATTACATAGCTACACTGTACTATATTCACCCTGTGCATCAGACACATATTAGCATGTCCCAATATTGATGGTATGGATGACAGGGATGTGGCATATGTATCATCATATGCACAGAGTATGGTGTGGGTTTGCCAGAGGCCTAGGCTGGGCCATACACTTGACATCATGTGTGCCTTTTTGGAGGGGTATCCAATAGATGGGTTGTGCAGAGGTGTTGTGTGTGTCTGGAGGTAACCTGCCTGTGATACAGATGTTTGTGTGTATGTATGCACACAGTCATGCCATGTGGCTGCTGTACACAGGTATACATTGAACAGCTGAGGACAGTACATGGCAGGGTGTCCAGTTTACCATCTCCAGCCATGGACATGGGAATTAGTCCTGCCAGGGGTATCAGTGGCACCACCAGGCCCAAGGCCAGATGCAGTAATGCTTCCTGATGGTAAGTGCTGTCTGCTGGATCCATGTCAATGATGGGACCAGACAGACCACATGCCCATGGCCTACTCTGTTGTGATGTGGACAACAACCTCCCTTTGGTAGTGCTGGTGTCATTGCCACAATGGGAGTGTGAAGGTGCATGGCCCCATAGACTCTCATCTGTTGTTGGTGCTGACCTATGTCCATGTGGCCAATGCTCATTTCCCACCACACCCTGTAGCACAGACATGCCACAGTTGAGGATTGCCAATGTCTTACCCCAACATCTATTCATGACCTCACTATTTTGATGTGTGGCCTTAACAAGGTCATATATGTCACCATTTAAATCAGGAAGAGTTGCATCCACCACCTTGAGTATTTGTCTGGTATGGCCTACACTACATTCCTGTGCATCCATGACAGCCCGAAACATGCATCTGGTGACTCCTGCCATGGCACTTGCGACAGTGGATTGACAAACAGCTGTCCTCCTGTGAGCACCCCTGTCCATCTGCCTGTGTGGGACCTCGCATGCACTCTGGCTATGGCCAGTGTCTACACTCACACCTGCTATAGTCACCACACTAGCCTCTTCAATGCCACCACCTGCCAACTGTCCATCATCTGTAGCCACTGGTGATGGGGTATGTGTGGGCATTGTCACTGTGTTTGGGGATGATGTGGACAAGAGTGGGATGCCAACAAATGGCACGGATTCAGCCCCTGACAATCCCACATGTACCTCACTATTCCTATCATCATTGTCAGAGTCTGCAGAGATAATGACATCAGTTTCCAAGCGGGAGGGGACCCAAACCCCATTGCCACATGTGAGGGGAAGACAACATTTGTACATTAATACCTTCACTCTGAGGTTGGCTGGTACACACATGCATGCACACACACACACACACACACACACACACACACACACACACACACACACACACACACACACACACACACTTACAGTTGAGGTGGTACAAATTTGTTACACAGACCACACAGTTCCCAAATGGTGGTATGCATGACACACGGCCCTCAACATCATGCATTGCAGCCATTTTTACTACATGTAACTAACAATATAGAGCTCTGGGATACATGATTAGTGTTAGTAGGTGATATCCTTTCCCCAGCACAGACTGCACCCATGTACACATCATTGCTGTTCACCTGTACAACACAGTAGCAAGTACTGCAGAACATACCTCACAACCGTACAAATCCTCGCAGGATGTGTAGATGTCTGGCTCATATGTTTGCTCTGTTTCTCACAACCCCTGTGTTTCAATGATACATAACTGGGATGATCTGAGGAGTGACATCACTGATTAATGACATACATTTGAGTATCAGACCTCCAGACCAGCAGTAAAAGTATGGTCACAAAATTTCTGTTACAACACCAACCTTCTAAGCTTACAGTGGATATTATAAGTGTACACAGCCCTGTTAACATGCCATGTTCTTGTAATATATGAGATGACACCGCAATAATGCATTCAGATATGTTACCCACCTCTCGTGTGACATATGACCTGTGCAATCCAATCAATAAACAAACAGATGTGTTACATGTAAAATATAATGGCTGCAATATGTACAATGTGGTGTTTGCATAAGTGTTCACATCCTTAAAATGATACTTTGTTGAAGCACCTTGTAAGTGACTTACAGCATTCACTCTTCTTGTGGAGGTGTCTATCAGCATGGCACATCTTGACTTGGCATTATTTGGCCACTCTTCCATGCAAAGGTCACCCAGCTCTTTCAGACTGCAAGGGCAGCTCATGTGCACAGCCCTTGTCAGGTCACACTGAGGTATGTCAATCTGGTGTAGGTCTAGGCTCTGGCTGGTCTAAACCATAACCATCAGTGTGTTCAGGGGAGCCTTTCTTAGGTAGCTTTGAGTGTATGCTTTGTGTCTTTGTCATGTTGAAGGCTGACACCCCTCCCCATCCACAGCATTCTTGCAGACGCCTGATGGATTTTTGCCAGACATGGGTGTTATTTAGAACTGTTCTGAAATAACACCACCATGATTAAAGGACCAGTTCTGGCTTTGGAACAGCATCCCCACAGCAGGCCACTGCCACCAGCGTGATTCACTGTGGGGGTGTTTGTGTTCAGGATAAGAGGGATGTTGTTTGTGCACCATGTATACCTTTTGGAATTGTGGCTTTGAGGTCAGTCCATAGTCTCATTACACCATAACACATTTTCACACATGCCTTTTGGAGACTTGATGTGCTGTATTGCAAACTGTATCCACCCCTGGATGTTTTTTAGTCTAGGGAAAGGCTTCCATCTTCTGACCATACCCCATAGGCCAGACATATGCAGAATATGGGATAGTATTCTCACATGTATTACACAACAGCAATACTTGCAAGAGATTCCTGCAACTCCCTCAGTATTGCTGTAAGTCATCTGGCAGCCTCCCTGACCAGGTTTTGACATGTCTTGTCATAATGTCTGGAGGAACGTCAGGTTCTTTTCAACAGCACTGTTGTCCCATATTCAATCCACCTTTTGACAACATTCTCCACTGTGCTACATGGTGTATGCAATGCTGTGGTAATATTGTTGTACCCTACTCTTGTCAAATTCCTTTCAAGTATGACATCCTTTTGCTGCTTTGTAAGCTGTCTGCAAGCCATGGCTGTTGCTGTTGCAGGCAACTGAGCAAATGTCATGAATATCCTACTTGGACAGCAGACTATTATTTGGTGTTACTCAGAGTGCCTTTACTTGATGGCAGGTGTGTACCCAAGCAGACTGAATGCTGTCAGTGAATCACAAGCTGCTGCAATATAATATTATTTGAAGGATATGCACATGTATGCATCCAGCTTATTGTAAGGTTTGTATATTCCATATTTGGTGCCCAACAGATTGATTGGTTTTACAACTGAATTGTGCATGTCATAGGGCACATTACAAGTTGGAAAAGGTGTGGCCTGACATACTGTGGTCTCAATTTGTATATATATCACAAACACCTGGCATCTTAACAGGGGTGTGTACACTGTTTGTATCCACTGTATGAGAGTAATGTTTCAAACATGTCCCTACCTTAGGCCGTTTTCCCTCCATTTTGTTGGTCTCTGTCCAGAAGTCTTGCACTGACAGGTTGTGAGGTATGCTCCAGGGATGTTACATTCTCTTCAGATAGGCCCCTGTGGTGAACACTGTGATGCAATGCAGTTAACCCACTACAAGTGAACATGCACATAAAGCAATATTGCTATGAGTGACAGTTTTGTGCATGGTACATTGCGTGGCCTTCACATGCCTGGGGTACTGGCAAACCACAACAGAACAATTCCATACTCACCAACTTCAGGCTGCCATTCCACATGCAGACCGGATGGACCTAGGTAGTTGTGGGAGAGAAATATTGTCAGCAGACTCATGTGTGGCATTGGTACATGATGGATGCAGCATGTCTGCACATTTACAGTACAACCCCCAATACTACACAATTTGCTGTCCCTCACCATAGATGCACACTTCTGTGCATTAGAAAACCCCATCCACAGCTTCAATCTGACTTGACACATGCACGTAGACACTCTACAAATACAAGTATATCTGCTACACTTCTCGTCCATTGTCTGGGTGCCACCCATCTCCAGCATGTGGGGGGTCTGTACCCTAATGTTGTACTGGGATGTGTGCCCCAAGGTTGCAAAGGAGCTCCTTGGTGAGTGTCAGTGGGGGCTGTATGAGTGGGCCCCCCAACTGTGGCTGTGTGTTTCTTGGCCACTGCAGCAGCCCTTTGCCAGGCATGCAGTATGTGGTTATTTGCATGATGCCAGACCTGCTCATATGTACATGCGTGTAGGCTGACATAATTTATCTTTTGGACCAGGTCATCCCACAGGCTGGTCCTCTCCCACAGATGTTGCTGGCTCTGGCCAGGTATTATGGCATGGTTCTGTAGTATGGCGTCCATGATTATATTTGTCTAAGCTGCTGAGAAAGTAAACCTTGCTGAGGCGACATTGCACCTGGAAGACATAAAAAGGGAAACACATCACAGAATGTCATACATTTGACAACAATATGTACAGAACCTGCACAGATACATTGAATGCCAGAAGCCACCACTCACAACCACAATATACCCATGTAATCTATCAGCACCATATCTGCTTGCATTGCACTGCTGGTTCTGATGTGTCATATTCCCCACAATGAGGGCTAGTTAATTTCATAATCCTGTACTCGTCATGCATGTCTATGTAGAGGGATGACACTGGCCATCTTCAGTGCGGATGGGGTGTGGATGGTGCCAAGGCTTGGTGTGATTACAGTATGTAATGGAGCTGGGAGTACATGCTTGAATTCATGTAGGATGCAGACAGGGATTTTATCAGGTTCCATGGATACTTACATTTGTTGCCTTTCTGTAGGCAATATGGACCTGCTCACTGGTGATAAGGGGAGGGGTGTGGATGCTGTGTATATCCACCTATAGTGATGCTGAGCCAGGGGGTGATATTTGCCCTCAACCTATCTGCAGCAGGTTGGCTGTAGCTATGTTGTGTGTGTTTGCGGTCTGACTGACCACCAGTACATGGTGGGTTGGTTTATTGCCTCTGAGATTACAGACATATGTGAAGATGGCCTTTTGCTTGGCCTTGGTGGATGTGTCCAATTTGTACTCATAGTTAGCCTTACAGTACTCGACCTGTGACCTTATATGCTTGATCGGTCAAAGCCTGACTTGATGCCAAGTTGGTACCAAGTCCTAATTTACCTTGTGCAGCCAATATAGGGACCAAGTCTGTGGTTTGGGTATTGCTGCTGTCCAGCAAAGAGGATTACTGTACTTTGGTGGAGGCAGGTTTTACGAGTGAGGTATTACTGAGTCCATACAGCTATATTGGTGTTCATATACCTGTTTGTAGCAGGCATGGACACACAGTCATAACACAGCTGGGACGCCTCTCCAGTTTCAAATAGATAATCATGCTTACTGCAGTACCCATGGCTGTGTCAGGGCAATGCAACACCAGTAGCTGTAGACATTTCACTCTGTTGGATGCACAGTAATTAAGATTACATGCGTGTACAATATGTACAGCTTATTTAACTGACATTTTGCATCCCATTGCTGTTGTTATGAGGTGGCCAGATACACCTACTCATACTTACATGTGCACAGGTAATACCTGATATACATTTCTGTTTTATGCCAGTATGGCACACTGTATTCACACTCTTGCTGCCCAGTCATCCATCTCAACTCATTAGAGCAGGAAATCTGTAGGATGCCACACATACATGGGAGGCAATGGGACATAATTAGTGACACTGTCTTAATATTGCTGTAACACACTTGATTCATTCAATAGCACAGTAGCCTTTGCATTGACAGACATACCCTGGACGATGTCCAACACTCATATGGCAGGAAGAGAGGAGAAAGGCTAGGAGTGTGGCAGTGAGGGTAAGAACTTTTAATGCTGGCAGTATGACTGGTATAGGGACAGTGTTTATATTATCTTATCGAAATTTTACTGCATCAAAGCAATAAATGTTGAACACAATTGATCGATGCAGTAAAATATCGAATGAGTATAAAAAACAAAAAAGAACAAACAAAAAAAAAACTAAAGGGTGTAGGCGGGGGGGAGCCCCACTGCACCCCCAACACTCCCCACTACTTAAATATACCAACTCCAAGACCGCACTACATTGAGGTAAACGGAAATGTCCCCCTTTCGGAAATGTCAGTTCACCTGGCCAATATTCTTCATGCTGACAATATCAGATTTGATTTTGTAAGCTTGCAACAATACAATATAGACCCTAGGAACAGAGACAGCTGATATGATGGCCATAGGAAGGTGGATATATTGTTTGTGCAAGAGACCAGATGGAAGTGGAGTATGGCTATGTGGATTGGAGCCAGGTCACAATTGTGCTATCAGGGTGTGGATAGGAGGGGAAAGGGGTAGGGGTTATCCTGACAGAACAGTATGCCAAGGGTGTTTTTGGAGGATGACATGAGTGTCTGATAGAGTGATGTTTATGAATCTGAAAATGGATGGTGTAATGAATGCTGTTAGTGCATATGCTACACAAGTTGCTTTTACGGTGGATGAGAAAGAGAAATGTGAAGTCAATTGGATGATGTGGTGATGAATGTACCTGAGGGTGAGAGAGTGGTGATTGCAGCAGATTTCAATGGCCATGTTGATGAAGGGAACAAGGGGATAAGGAAGGGAAGGGTATGTATGGTGTTAAGCAAAGGAATGCAGAAGGTGAGATGGTAGTGGATTATGTAAAAAGGATGGACATGGCTGTGGTGAATACATACTATGACAAGACAGTGGAGCATAGGGTGACATACAAGAGTGGAGGGAGATGCACAAAGGTGAAATATATCCAATGTAGGAGGGCCAGTTTGAAGGAGATTGGAGACTGTAAAGTGGTGAAAGGGGAAAGTGTAGTTAGGCAGCAGAGACTGTTGGTCTGTAAGATGACATTGATGATCCAGAAGAGGAGGAGTCTGAGGGCAGTGCTGAGGATCAGACGGTGGGAACTGGAAAAGGGTGATTGTGAGATGGAGTTCATGGAAGAGTTAAGACAGGCACTGTGTGAGAGTAACAATTTACCAAATATCTGAGTAAGTACAACAGAGCTAGTAAGGGAGATGGCTAGAAAGGTGCTTGTTGTGACATGTGGAGGGAGGAAGGAGTACAAGGACACCTGGTGATGGACTGAGGAAGTACAGGACAGTATACAGAGAAAGAGGCTGGGAATGAAGGAGTGGGATTATCTGAGAGATGAGGGAAGTAGACAGGAGTATGAGGAGATCAGGTGCATGGCTAAGAAAGAGGTGGCAAAGGCTAAGGATGAGACATATGACAACTTGTATGACAGGTTGGAGATTAAGAAGGGATGACAGGACTTTTACTGGTTGGCTAGACAGAGGGAATGAGCTAGGAAAGATATGCAGCAGATAAGACTGATAAAGGATAATGAGGGAAACATACTCACAAGTGATGAGAATGTGCTGAGCAGATGGACAGAGTACTTTGAGAGGCTGATGAATGAAGAGAATGAGAGAGAGAGGGTTGTATGATGTGGGTAAGGTGAATCAGGAAGTGCAATGGCTTACCAAGGAGGAAGTAAGGATAGCTATGAAGAGGTTGAATACTGAAAAGCCTGTTGGTCCACATGAAATGCCCTTGGTAGCATGGAGGTGTTTAGGGGAAATGGCAGTGGTGTTTTTAATGATATCTTGGAAAGTGAGAGGTTGTATGTGGAGTGGAGAGAACGTGTTTGTGTACCATTTTAAGAATAAGGTTGATGTGCAAAGCTGCAGTAAATACAGAGTGATAACATTAATTAGTCACAGCATAAAGTCATGGAAAAGAGTAGTGGAAGCTAGGTTTAGCAGGGCAGTGATGAGTAGTGGTCAGCTGTATGTTGTCATGCCACGTAAGGGCACTACAGATGCAATGTTGGCTCTGAGAGTGTTGATGGAGTTGTACAGAGAAGGTCAGGAGTTGCTTTGTGTCTTTCTGGATGTAGAGAAAGCATATGACAGGGTGCCTAGGTGGGAGTTGTAGTATTGTATGAGGAAGTCATGAGTGGCAGAGATATATGTAATACAGGATATGTACAAGAGTGGTATGACAACGGTTAGGTCTGCGACGGGAGTGACAGATGTGTTTAATGTGGAGGTGGGATGACATCATGGATCAGCTGTGAGTCCTTTCTTATTTGCAATGGTGATGGACAGGTTGACAGACAAGATCATACAGGAGTCCCCTTTAACCATGATGTTTGCAGATGAGATTGTGATCTGTACTGAGAATAGGGTAAAGATTTAGGAAACCCTGTAGGGGTAGAGATATGCTCTAGAGAGGAGAGGAATGAAGGTCAGCAGGACTTAGACAGAATATCTGTGTGTGAATGAGAGGGAGCGTAGTGGAATGTTGAGGATGTAGGGAGTAGAGTTGGCAATGGGGGGATGAGTATAAATGATTGGGATCAACATTTCAGAGTAATGATGACTGTGAAGGACAGGTGAAGAAAAGAGTACTGGCAAGATGGAGTGGGTGGAGAAGAGTGTCGGTACTGATTTGTGGCAGACAAGTACCAGTAACAGTGAAAGGGAAGGTCTAAAACAGGGTAGTGAGACCACTTATGCTATATGGGTTGGGGACAGTGTCATTGGCAAAAAGGCAGGAATCACAGTTGGACATGGCAGAGATGCAGATGTTATGATTTGCACTGGTTGTGATGAGGGTGGGCAGGATTAGCCATGTGTATATGATAGGGTCAGCCAATGTTGGATGGTTTTGAGACAAAGCCAGAGAGGCAAGGTTACATCAGAGGGATGCTGAGTATATTGTGAAAAGGATGGTAAGAATGAAGCTGCCAGGTAAGAGGAAAAGAGGAAGGCCTCAGATAAGGTTCCTGGAAATAGTGAGAGAGGACACGCAGGTGGTTGGTGTGATAGAGCAGGATGCAGAGAACAGGCAGAAATGGCAACAGATGATCCACTGTGGCGACCCCTAATGGGAACTGCCAGAAGAAAAAGGAGATGTTGTAATGTCAGTCTTCACAGATTTGCCAGTGATTTGCCAGACATAACACAACTGTATGAGTAAATGACTACAAATATGAGGTACACATATGGTCAGTGTGCATAACACTGGACTGTTTAATGGTATGAGCTCAGTACATCACATGCAGTTCAACACACACATGTGTGACAGTACTTTACTATGCAAATACCATGTTTAGGTCTCTCACATTTCTGAGACAACCAAGTATATCATAGTTGTATTCACAAGTAAGATATGGATATGTATGACATCCCAGTAGCTGGCCTAGCATTGTCACAGTCAGTATTGCTCAACACACACTGCAGTAGTAGTCATATGTGAGCCATCCTTTCCTGGGGTGACTCAGGGGCCGGACCTATGATCTGTGTCACTGCAGACAGACCCAGATGCTATGGCCATAGGTTCTAATCAACAATATACAGCAAGTCTTGTTAAGACATATGTGCTACAGTTCATATTTCCCATTCTTACATACCCTCTACTGCATTCCATGGCATGCTTACTTACTTGTTTGACATACCTGTTTGTTTTATTCAAGTGTAGGTGGTTATGTACTGCATGGTTGTTATGTTTCTTTTTGCTGTTTCTCTCTCCCTCTCAAGGATGTAGGGTGTACATCTGTTTTGCATAGGCAGCAGCTTGCCTTTTGTAGGTAATGCTCATGAGCAGTGGATGGCCTGTGCACCAACTGGTGTCCCCACTTGATAATATATTATTCATATAGCCAATAGCATGGCAACATACTCCTACCATTGAGTACATCATGTGAGCGTTGGCCCTTTTCCTTGCTAGTGAAAAGGACTTCATGGAGGTGTGTGAACAAAAGCATCAAAGAGGGTATTGGAAAATACCTCTTACAACCCATACTGTGAAGACATGCCAATAGAATGGGGGAGAATGTTGCAGACATAGGGGCAGAATGTAAGTATTGCTGTTATACATTTGGATTAATGCTAGTCTAACAGGGTTTGTGTGGACATGGAGTTCCTTGATGATTTTAGCTCTAACAATGTTATGTATTTGACATAACTCTCACCTGTAGAGCTATCCGCAAAATGGCCAGAATTTGGACTCCTATGTTTGGTGTGTTCCTCAGACATTTTTTATATCTGGAAAATCAGTAGCTCTGAGGATTGCAGTCAGTAACTGCTAACATCCATTTTTGTTTCTGACCTCATATCCCTCAAAAAAGATATGTTGCAACTAAAACTGTTACAACAGCAACATTCTCAGTTTTATAACAGCAATATTTCAAATATGCCCCTGTTTTTGGGCCTCTGTCCACAATTATGTCAGGCTTTGTCTTGATGTCATGCATTAGGAGGTTGATAGGCATGATTATTTAGTGCCTACATTCCTGACATAATCCCAGTGATGTATCAGACTGACAGGCATGTTATGTGGAAGAGGCTTTATATATGAGGTGGACATTCTGTGGAACTCTTTACAGTTGGGAGGTCTGTATATTTCTGAAAATTGTTGACAGACTTTCAGGATTGTGTAGCAGTGTATTGTGTCAATGTTATTTGGCCTGTGTAGGGAGGGGCATGGATGTATGTGCTATGGCTTCTTTTCTATCTGCCTGTGCATGCTGCTCCAGTTTCTGGTGGTCTATCGGCTGTATATATTTTTAGGGGCAGACTGAAACATGTCCCATACCACAGTTAGGCATCATAGTACACTGTCAATTGGGCCAGTATATGTGCGGGTAGTGTGTGATTGGCAAACATGTTGAGATGTTTTTGTTCACACAGTCCTTATACTGTATTATTCCTTTGGCTTACTGGTATGTCACTGTGACTGTGGTTAAATTGTTTGTGGGTATGCACTTTCACACTGGTGTCTGTTTTTCAGTGATGTGACATCCCTGTAGTGCATGATATATTTGCCAATACATGTGTAATTCCCCCCTAGCAGATTTGGGTTAGTGTTGTGTCAGTCTGACTGTAGTTTGGACAGTCCTTGGTGACTTGCTTAGCAGCTGAGTGCAGTTTCCCTAATGTGATGTTATGTCCAGATATTTGTAGGATGTAATGTTGCCTGGGCCCCATAAAGTGTTGTGTATTTCTGACACATCAGTGGGCTGATGTGAGGATTTCAGTCACTAACTAGTGAGAAGTAATTTAGTTTTGAACTTGTGCTACTTTAGTCAATATATGTTAGGACAGACATAAGGGTGTTACTACAGCAACTGTGTCAGCTTATCTACTCCAGTATTTCAAATATGTCCCTATTTCCATGGCTTTCTCCCCCCACTTTGTCAGGCCTGGCACAGGTTTGTTGCACTAAGGGGTTCTGAGCCTACCTTGCGACTGTCTGGATTGTTGCAGTGTGTCAGGGTTTATTGCTCATATTTCTGGTCTGTTCCACAGATGCATTATTTTTATATCCCTGATAAATAACTGTGAGGCTCTGAGGATTATTGATAGCAAATGATGACATACATTTCAGTTTCAGAACTCACATCCTTCAGAACATGCATGCTGAAACAAACCCTGTCACTCTGGCAACATTCTACATTTATAAGAGCGATATTTGAAATATGTCCCTAGTTTTGTCCCATTGTCCCTTCATTTGGACAGCCTTGGGCTAGATTTCTTGCAGTAAGGGGTTGGTAGGTATGGTTCTGAGGTATGACTCCATTACATGTAATGAACATATGTGTATATATATATATATATATATATATATATATATATATATATATATATATATATATATATATATATATATATATATATATTTATGTGTATGTATATAAAATATATATGGGTCTATTATATTTGGTTGAATTACATTTGGTTGAAAATGATTTCAGGAAGTTCACTTCACCGAAAATGCATTTCACTGAAAACCCATTTGGTCAAATTCCAGTTGGTCGAAAATGGAATATAGCCCCTGCCCCACTGCAGTGCGACCCCGGAGTGAGAATATAAAGTAAGGGGGGTGTGGGGGGCACAGCCCCTCACATAATTACAGTGTATGCACTATTATATACATGTGTATACATTAAAAATACATTGAAACATATAACATCAGTAAAAAGTATTTGCAAAACGAACTCCCCTAACTTTATATTTTCACTCCAGGGTCACACTGCAGTGCGGCAGGGGCTATATTCCATTCTCGACCAAATGGGCTTTCAATCAAATGAGCTTTCAGTGAAATGGGCTGCCTAAAATAATTTTTGACCAAATGTAATTCGACCAAAAGCAGTAGACTCATATATTATATATATATATATATATATATATATATATATATATATATATATATATATATATATATATATATATATATATACATATATATATATTTTGTTCTATATTTCTATAGTTCCTTTTATATATTTTTATATATATATATATATATATTATATATATATATATATATATATATATATATATATATATATATATATATATATATATATCTGTATAGGTGTATATTATATATATATATATATATATATATGTATATATATATATATATATATATCACTATTTATATTATGTATATATTTGTCCATATATATGCATCTCCATACATATATACACGTGTATATGTATAAATACAAGGCCTGACTGATTCTATGGAATCTTTTCCCTCCTGTTGAATGAGCATATGTTGGAAAAAGCATCAAAAATCTCTGCAGCTTAAATGGTGTAGTGGTACATTGCTCTGCTTATGTTGTACAGCCCCTGAGTGCAAGGCCTGGCAGCGGTGGTAATTCTGTTGCTCTTACAAATGCGTACTCACACTTACACCCGCAATAATTCTTTAAAAGCAAAGAGAAAGGGGTGATAGGAAATTGGTGTAAAAGTGTCATGCAGAGGGAAGAACAATATGGAAGATAGCTACAGATGTGCAGGATAGCTGTACAGAAGGTCCATAGCTGTCCATTTCTTATACAGCAACAGCTGTTTATTTGTACAGACTTCGGAGGTGAATTTGGACGCTCAAACCCCAGAGAGAGGGGTGAGGACAACCGAAATGTGTTGTTTAACCTGCTAAGCTTAGCTGAGCATTGATAACGATTGCCCACAGTTCATTCTCATAATGTACCACACTAATGACTTAATTTAGTAATTGAATATGATTTCCCATACAAATCATGGCTGTATGTGCTTTCAATACAGTAGTAAGGGATGTAACTATACTGTATGAAACACATGTATACATGGGTGTTTTCACATGTTATATGCACTCACACATCCATTTTACACCAGCTACACTACCCTAGGTGACAAAAATAACTTACCAGATATTTTAATGTGAACATAACACTTTTGACACTGCTTTCCCATGTAAATTTGTATTGCCTGTTGTATTACTTGAACCGTGTACACCTGCATGCAAAGCTGGAACTCTGACCACTACACAATCTTTGTATGGGGATTTGAACTGTATATTTTTATTTATCACCTATTGGATATTAATATTATATTACTATATTAAATGGAGAGTATTGTGGTTTTCGGTTATGTCATTGAGGACTGCTATCATGACATTCTGGCATACATTTCAGTTTCAAACTTTTATCCTTCTGATCATTAATACTAATGCATAACCTATTTTTAATCACTTTCTGTCTGTTCTCTGTGCAGATGGGATGACACCGGTGTTCAGGCTATGGTTGACTACACTGCAGAATGGGTCTAAGAGCCCATGTTTGTGTTCATGTTGTATGCAGCCAGAAATGGTATCAGGCCTATGGAGACCTCTATGTGTTGCCTTTCAAAGAGGATTACAGACCTGCTTCCTGATCATGAGGGGAGGGAGGCAGGTGCTATAGGTGCACATGTGTACCTATGAGGGGACAGGGGGGTGATGTTTACACTTCACCTGTCTGCAGCCGATTGCCTTTATCCATGTCATATGTGTATGTGGTGTTATTGACCACCACTACAGAGCAGATATGTGTGTTGCCTCTGGAATTGCAGACACACGTCTGGAAGGCCTAGTGATTGGCCTTGGTGGATGTCTCCAATTTGCACTCAAAGACAGCCTTAGGGTACATCACCTGTGATCTTATTTGCTTGTGCAGAACAAAGTGACATGGCTTCCAATGAGGCACCTGTTCCTACTTAGCCCGTACTGCGATTATTTCCACCTATGATCATCTTCTTTCGGCTGTTCCTGTTAGGGGTCACCACAGCGGATCATATGTTTCCATTTCTTCCTCTCCTCTGCATCTTGCTCTGTCACACCAGCCACGTGCATGTCCTCTCTCACCACATTCATAAACCTTATCTTAGGCCTTCCTCTTTTCCTGTTGCCTGATAGCTTCATCCTTAGCATCTTTTTCCCAATATACTCAGCATCCCTCCTCAGCACGTCCAAACCAATGTAATCTTGCCTCTCTGGCTTTGTCTCCAAACCTTCCAACCTGGGCTGACCCTCTAATATACTTATTCCTAATCCTGTCCACCCTCGTCACACCCAGTGCAAGTCTTAACATCTTTAACTCTGCCACATCCAGCTCTAACTCCTGCCTTTTTGTCAATGCAAATACATAAATGAAATGCAATGTCCCTAACATTAAAAACTAAACATATCCTAATGAACTTTTTATGACTACTCTGTGAAACCCCATCCCAAATATATTAAAGTCTAGCCCTTCTTAATTTTAACACTGGGGCAAAGTTAATATTGTCGTTTAGTCCTGGGAACCTAGTCGCGTCTAGTTTTAGCTGCCAATAAAGTTCACGGTATTCAAGTAATGTTAGGGACATTGCATTTCATTTATGTATTTTAATCATTTGTTAAAAGAATGAAAGATATTGAGTTATTAATTATCAAAGGAAATGTATGGAGTTATTGTTTTAATTAATTAATTAACTTATGAATTAATTGTTGACCAGCTGACATGGAACATTACCATTTAAATGGATGATTTATAAAGATTTTATTCAGTCCTTGAAAAAGCCTGGTAGAGTACCGGGCGAAAGCGCTTGGTTGGATTTATTTTGTGTTTTGGAAATACGCATTACATTTTGCCTTAAACATTTGCCTTGATTTTTGGTGGGCTCCGGGTCCTGTGTTTGTGGATATTTTCGATTTATTTGGTTTGGTTGCTGCATTGATTGACCCCAAGTATTTAAACTCATCCACCTTCGCCACCTCTACTCCTTGCATCCTCACTATTCCTCTATCCTCCCTCTCATTCACACACATATATTCTGTTTTAGTCCTGCTGACCTTCATTCCTCTTCTCTCTAGAGCATATCTCCATCTCTCCAGGGTCTTCTCCACCTGTTCCCTACTCTCACTACAGATCACAATGTCATCTGCAAACATCATAGTCCACGGGGACTCCTGTCTAATCTCGTCTGTCAACCTGTCCATCACCATTGCAAATAAGAAAGGGCTCAGAGCTGATCCTTGATATAATCCCACCTCCACCTTAAACATATCCATCACTCCCACCGCAGACCTCACCGCTGTCACACTACCCTCGTACATATCCTGTACCACTCTTACATACTTCTCTGACACTCCCGAGTTCGTCATACAGTACCACAACTCCTCTCTAGGCACCCTGTCATATGCTTTCTCTAAGTCTACAAAAACACAATGCAACTCCTTCTGACCTTATCTGTACTTCCCCATCAGCACTCTCAGAGAAATATTGCATCTTTATTGCTCTTTCCTGGCATGAAACCATACTGCTGATCACTAATCATCACCTCCCTTCTTAACCTAGCTTCCACTACTCTTTCCCATAACTTCATGCCGTGACTGATCAGTTCAATCCCTCTGTAGTTACTACAGCTCTGCACATCACCCTTATTCTTAAAAATCGGTGCCAAAACACTTTTTCTCCATTCCTCAGGCATCCTCTCACCACCTATGATGTTAGTCGTGTATTGCTGTTGTCCACCACAGATGTTCAGCATACCTTGAGGGAGTTGATGTTGTCCTGTCAGGTATTGCTGAGGCCATAAAGCTATGTAGGTGCCCACATAGTATTGTGGTGTGGTTCTGGGCACTGCTGCTAGTTCCAACATATGGGATGTCCTTCATGTGGGCCTTGCCCATTTTCTTTGCCTGTACAGGGGACATTATGGAGGTGTGGGGGCTACAGCTTCACAGACAGTGTGTGGAAATACCTCATAGGACAAGACATGTGGAGACAAGCCAACAACATGGGGACAAATCTCCAGAATTGGGTACAGATTGTATGTCATTAGTGCTGTTATACACATGGAGGGTTGCTAGATTGACAGGGTTAGTCTGGTCATGCATTTACTGGGTGGCTTGACATCTGACAGCGATATGCCTCTGATATACCTCTCAACTGGTATGTTGTCCACAGACTGGCCAGATGTTTGCCCGTTATGCTTGGTCTGTTCCTCGAATAACGTCTGTTTTTGGGGTTGTAGGATAATGTGAGGATTGTAGTCAGTAACTGTTGACATCCATTGGTGTTCCAGACATCATATCCTTCAGGGATGTTATGTTACAACATGTGTAATACCAGCTACTTTTTCAGTTTGTAACACCATTGTGTGTGATATCTCCTTCTTTCCAGCCCCCTGTCCCACAAGTATGTCATGCATTATCCAGTTGTCCTGCACTACAAGGTGCAGTGATATGGTATGTCATTAATTACCAGCTGCACTGCAGTTATCATGCCAATGACCTGGCAGACTCCTGGCCATGGTATGCGGTGGTGGCCAGGATTATGGTTCCACACCCTGGTAAATCTTTGGACATCTGTACATATGACAGTCATGTCTGTCTGGCCATTGTGAACAGACTGCCAAGACTCTGTAGCAGTGTTGTGTATAGATGCTTATTGGGCTGGGTAGGGAGAGTAGAAGATGTGAGTGCCATACATACTTTACCTATCTGACTCTGCATGCTGCTACAGCTGCTGGCCGTCTTTCTTCTCTGTATGCTTGTAGAAGCTGACTGTGAAATGTCCTGTAACACCTCAAGAATCCCAGTACACTGTGAAATGGGCTAGTGTATGTTGGTGCACTATATAACTGGCAATCAGGATATGTTTATTCAGACAGTCGTTCTACTCTAGAGTTCATTTTGAGCACTGGTATGTTGCTGTGACTGTGTTGCAAATATTTTTGGGTGGACATTTTTGCACCACTCTCTGATTTTCACTACAGTTCCATCCCTGTAGTGCATGCTGCATTTGAACATACATGGGTAACTTCCCAGAGGTGAAGTGGGTGAGTGTCATGTTGGTCTTACTGCATTTCATAAGGTGCTGGGTGACATGTTTGACAGTTGTCAGGGGATTTCCATTCTGTTACATCACTGCGGTCATACCTCTGCACTGTCCAGAGGCATAGACCCTTTGCAGATGCGTGGCTCATATGTTTGGTCTGTTCCCTAGAAAGTTGTTGTCCTTGGGTAATCGGTAGGATGATCTGGGGAATGCAGTCAGTAAATGCTAACATCCATTGGTGTTACTGACTTCATATCCCTCAAAAAAGATATGTTACAAGAAAGTCGGTAACACTAGCAACTGTCTATATTTATCACAGCAATATGTCCAATATACCCCTGTGTTTGGGCCTCTATCCCCAAGTTATATCAGGCTTTGTCCAGATGTCATGCACTAAGTGGTTCAGAGGTATGTAGTATCATTATTTATTGCATTCACTCCTGCTACCATCCCAGTAATGTCATAGACCCCAGACATGCAACAAGGAAGCGGCCATAGATATGAGTCCTGTGCCTATACATTCTCTGGGAAACTGCGCATTTGAGAGGTCTGTGTATGTCTGCCCATTGCTAAAAGAAGATCAGGACTGTGTAGCAGTGAAGTGTGTACATGTTATTTGGGCTATGTAGGAAGGGGGTGCATGTGAGTGTCATGGGTCCTTTCTATCTGGCTGTGCATGCTGCTTCAGTTTCTGCTTCCCTATTGGCTGTATATATTTGTATATGCAGACCGTGACATGTCCCATAACACCTCACAATTCCCACTACACTGTGACTTGGGGCAGTATATGTAGGGGTAATGTGTGAGTGGCAAACAGGATTTTGTTGCTCACACAGTCATTATACGGTAGTGTTCAGTTTGCTTACTGGTATGTCGCTGTGAATGTGGTACAATTTTTTGGCGGTATGCACTTTCACACCAGTGTCTGTTTTCCAGTAGTGTTACATATCTGTAGTGCTTGTTATATTTGCTAATGCATGTGTACAGCCTCAGAGCTGGACTTGGGTAATGTTATGTCAGCCTGATTGTAGTTTGAACATTGCTCAGTAACTCAGTGTAGTTTCCTTACTATTGTGTTATGTCCACATATTTGTAGGATGTGCAGGTGTCTGGCCAATATCTTTGTTCTGGTCCCCATAACCATTGTGTATTCCTGACACATCAGTGGGATGATGTGCGGATTGAGGTCACTAACTAATGGGAAGCAATTGAGTCCTGGAATTGAGATATTTCAGTCGATACATGTTAGGACATACAGTGCTACTACATCAACTTTTTCAGCATATCTACTGATGTATTTTGGATATGTCCCTATTTTCATGCCTTTGTCCCCCCATTTTGTCAGATTCATTGCACTAAGGGGTTCTGATCATACCTCTTCACTACCAGGATTTTCACAGAATGTCCAGATGTTTGGCCCATACTTTTGTTCAGTTCCACGATTTATTTGTATTTATCTGGTAAATCAAAGTGATGATCCAGGGATTTATGTCAGTAAATAATTATCTAACATTTCAGTTTCCATCCTCATATCCTTCAGTAATTTTACTACAACACACCCTGTTGCTGTAGCAAATGTCTTCATTTGTAACAATATTTGAAATATGTCCCTATATGTGTCCCCACCTTTTACAACCTTTGTACAGGTTTCTTGCACTAACAGGTTGAGAGGGATGATTCTGAGGTATAACTGCACTGCATGTTATATAGGTTCATAGGTTCATAGGTTCATACTAGGCTATCTGCCCTAGGGCATTTATAAGCCTAGCCAGCATGTGTTTGGCTTTTGCCACCCATTTTAAATTTATTTTGCTATGCCCTTTTTCAAGGTTAGTATACTGTGCCTCTGTCTAACAGTGACACAGAAGTGATACCCGGGGTAAACCTACGATCTCCCATCCACTCATCAAGATTCCTCTTGAAGAGAGTCAATGAGGGACTCTGCCTAACCTGGACTGGGATTTTATTCCAGAGTGAAGGGAGCCTCTGGGTTATGAATCTGTCCCTCCAGCATGTCCTATTTATTTCAGTGCTGAGGTTCAAGTCTCGAGCGTAGCTCGATGGGATTTTGATTTTCTGAGGTGCAGCATGTCCATTAATTCCGGGTTGGACATGGCTTTATACGTCAGGCACAGATCGCCTCTGAACAGGCGGTATGCCACTGAGTAGAGCTGGAGTTTCTTTAACCGGGCAGCATATGGCATCTGTTTGAGCCCTTTGATCCTCTTGGTGAGGTACTTTTGGGGTCTTTCCAGTTGCTGCAGGTGTCTGGTAAGGTACATCCCAAAAGGGGCATTGTACTCAATTATGGGCCTGATGAGGGATGAGTAAAGAGGCACGATGACCTCCCTGATCTAGATGTGAATCCCTTCATGATTAGGTGGGCTATATAAAATGTTTTTCTAACCACTTTGGCCACGTGGTTGTCAAATGAGAGATTGCTATCAACTTGGGTCCCCAGGTCCCTAATTACTTCTTCTGTACTTAATGGATTACCACCTATGTGGTAATTTGTGGGCACTTTGATTTGCCAAAGGGGATGACTATACACTTTTGGCATTTAGCTTGAGGCCATGGCTCTGGCACCAGTTGTCTGTTTCTATGAGGCCCTTTTGGAGGATGCTTGTGTCGGCTGGAGAGTCGATTATGGTGCCCAGTTTGCAGTCATCTGGAACTTGGTCAGCCACAGTCCTTCCGTGTTGGCCTGTACCTCCGAGAAATATATACCGAACAAGAGAGGTCCCAGGACTGAGCCTTGTGGGACACCACTTGTAACTGGTTTGGAGTCTGACATGGCTCCAGCAATTCTAACCATGTGGGTTCTGTCCTTGAGCCAGTTTGCAATCCATCTAGTGACAAAGGGGTTTATATTTAAGCTGGTGAGCTTATCTATAATGCCCGAGTGGGGTATTGTATCGAAGGCTTTTGTGAGATCCAGGTAGGCTGTGTGGACCACCTTCCCTCGCCAATGGCCTTGGTGACTGTTTCAAAGAAATCAACCAGGTTTAAGAGGCAGGATCTGCCCTTAACAAAGCCGAACTGGGTAGGATCCAGTGTTTGTAGGTCCCCAATATCTTTATTTATGAGGTCCATGATGATCCTTTCCATAGCTTTGCAGACCAAGCTAGTCAGGCTTATGGGCGATAGTTTCCAGGATCCGTTGAGGCACCACCTTTATGGAGAGGGACCACTGTTGCTGTACGCCACTCTTTGGGCACATATCCTGTAGTAAGGCTGAGATTGAACAGTAGTTTTATGTTTGGGTTTAGCTCTTCTTGGAGTTCATGTAGGGCAGCCCGGGACACCATCTGGTCCCATTGATGCTGTGTTTTTGCTTTGGAGAGGGCGGCTCTTACCTGAGCATCTGAGATGTCAGGGGCAGCACTCTGCTGGGATAGATATTTGCCCTTTGGTGGGAGGGGAGAAGTTTGCGCTGAACCTGTCATCTAGGATGTTGGCAATGTCTGTGGGTTCGTGTATTTTTTGTCATTTTGGACTAATTCTGAGCATATCTGGGAATTACCACCCAGGTTCCTAACATAACTAAAGAAAGCCTTGTGATTATCCTTAGTGTCCTGTGCAATTTTTCTCTCAAAGCTGGCCTTAGACAATTTTATGTGTGCCCATAGTTTTTTGCTAATACTGATCAGTGATGCCTTCCCTTTTGGGATTTTGCTCTATCATTTAGTAGCTTCCTCCTTCTATTGTATAGTTTGTTTATGGCTGGGGTCCACCAGACAGGACGTCTGCCTTTGGAGGATTGGGTCTTGGTTTTATTTGGAATCGCATGATCCATGCATTCCTGAAGGTGTTCATAGAATGCGTTTATAAAGGATTTTGCGGTCTGGGCCGTATTTTCCACAGGCCCGGGGGCTTTGAAGGATTCCACCTCAGTTTTGAGGAGTGTGAAATTTGCTTTAGAGAAGTTTTTCACTGTGGTTTTCTGGGCAGGGGGTGGGGTCGGGATGTGAATATCCAGTGAGATTAGTTTATGGTCTGATCTTACCAGTGAGGGATACACTTCTGGTCTGGAGCATAGAGTCCCCATGTTGGTGATGATCAGGTCCAGTATGTTTTCCCTCTTGTGGGAGTGGTAACAAGTTGTTCCATAGCATTTGAGTTAATAAATTCTAGGAACCTTTGGGCTAAGGTGTTGGAGCTAGAGTAATGCTCCCAGTCTATGTTTGAGTAGTTGAAGTCGCCCAATATAATGGTGTTTGGAGAGACCTTCATATTTTCCAGTGTTCTCAGGAAGGCTGAGTGGGGTTCCTGGGTTTGGGAGGGTGGTCTGTAGCAGGCTATAAACTGGAAGGCAGTTTTACCCACTGTTAGTTGCACATGGATAGTCTCTGATGCTTCATGCTTTGCCACCAACCTGGAGGTGTGGGTATCTTTGATGAATATCGATACTCCCCCCTCCTTTTGTGATTCGGTCCAAGTTTTGGGGTCGAAAAGCATGGTATGAGGTATAACCTGGCAGTGCTGAGGTGCTCTCGGGAGCCCTGAACCAGGTTTCTGTTACTGCACAGATATCGATGTTCTCCATGCTAAGGAGAGTTTAAGCGTGCATCTTGAGGTTTAGACTTCTGGCATTGAGTAGCATTACTCTTAGTTTCTTATCCCTTGTGATACCTATGGAGGTGGGTTTGTCTTTTGAGCCTTGCCTAAAAAGGCACTATGGGGGTAGCAAGAGCCTTTGCCAATATCCAAAAGCCCAGGGGTGACAGGTGCAAGCCGTCCCTAGCGAAGCATCGTGGCTTGTCGAGCATATCATCCCAAGCTGACAGGCATTGGATCCCCTTTGAATGACACCAGTACTTAAGCCAATTGTTGAAATTGATCATCTTGTCTTCATATTGTGGCATCATTCTTGGTGAGGGTAAGATGCTACTCAAGGTCAGGGTCATACCGGCCTGGGCTACATGCTCAGAGAGCTCCTTTATGTCTCTTTTCATGTAGTCCAGGGAGGTATGTCTCAGGTCATTCACACCAGCATGGACAATGACTGAGTCATATTTGTACTTGCCTTTGAGTGACCTGAGTGCTTGTGTTATGTGGCGGATCCTAGCGCCTGACAGGCTGCTCACCGTGACCCTCTCCTTGTTCAGCCTGGTGAGCGGGACGTCAGTGTGCCTGATGATAGAGTCACCTATTACAAGTGTATCAGGTGTGTTGTTTAGTCTTAAGGGCTGTGACTGTTTGGCACACTGGCTTTGTGAGCTATGTGTTGCACGTGTTTTGTTTTGGGGTAGCAGCTGCTTGGGTGTCTGCTTTGGAGGTCTCTGCTGCTTCAGCAGATATTTATTTAGAGCCTCCGAGTATGTTTTGGTGTGATTATGTGTTTGGTTTGCTGTCGTGGTAGGTCTATGTGAGACTGGAATTGTAGTGAGTGTGGTTTCCTTCTCCTCCTGACTGGTTATGCCAGTACTGAGTTGAGAGAGCTTAGCCTCCAGTTTGGCTATATGGTTGCATCTCTCACATGTGTTGGAATTTGTTGAGAGGAGGAGAGGGTTGTCTGTGTACATGAGGCAGTTGTAACATTGCCTCAAGATTCCCAGATTCACCAGCTGGACCGGAGAGGAGATTGACAACTGACCTTTGGACATGCTAGAATAATATTGGGAATTCCTTAATAATTGAAAACCAGGGCCAGTGGGGAGTGAGGGTGTAGTGCTTTTAATTTAGTGCTGACTTATATAATTGCTTTAGTGAGCAAGTGCCAGGTAACTTAAGTGCAATGTGTTACATGTAACTTAAATGCAAAATGACAAACAGTAACTTTCTTTCAAGTGAAACAAGGAAATAAGTACAGTAAGCAATGCAGATATCACTAGTGATCCACAGAAGCTGAGAAGCAGCGTATTAGGTGGAATTAGCGTTCCAGGGAAATAAGCAAACAAACAACAAGCATATAAACAAAGCTAGATTCAGCAGGCCTGGATCTAGTCTATGCTACAGCAAACAAGGTGTACCAATTTCAGTAAGATACAGTTCAAATATTCAGGCACTATAAACCTTTAACCAGAAATTCCCAGCTCAGAAGGGCAGAGTCCAGCCTCTTCTCCCACAAGAGTGCAGACCACAAACCTTCTTAATGTAAAATAACTGGCCTGAAGCCCAAGTGCTTAAACCAGAACTAATACACTTTAAGAATAACAGACACTGGGCTCTCAATCAGCAGTTCCTAACTTAGAAGGATGAAAGCTACCTGTCCTGCCACCACAGTGCATGCCACAAACCTTCCTAATGTAAAACATCTGGTCTGAAGCCCAAGTGCTTAATCCAAAAGACTTAGAATGATAGCTACACTTTAATCAAGTTACTACCAAGCAGTAATAAATACAATTGAATACTTTAGAGAATGCCTGGATTAGTGCTCAAGTTACACAAACAAAGCTAGATCCAGCAGGCCCAAATCCAGTCTATGCCACAGCAAACAAGGCGCACCAACTTCAGTAAGAAGCAGTTCAGATATGCATGCACTATAAGCCTTCAACCAGAAATTCCCAGCTCAGAAGGGCAGAGTCCAGTCTCTCCTCCTACAAGAGTGCAGACCACGAACCCTCTTATTGTAAAATAACTGGCCTGAAAGCCCAAGTGCTTAAATCAGAATTAATACACTTTTAGAATAACAGATACTGAGCCCTCAATCAGCAGTTCCCAACCTAGAAGGATGTAAGCTACCTGTTCTGCCACTACAGTGCAGACCACAAACCCTCTCAGTGCAAAACAACTGGTCCGAAGCCCAAGTGTTTAAACCAAAAGGCTTAGAATGAGTTACACCAAGCAGTAATAAATACAATTGAGTAATTTTAAGATGATGCAAAAGTAAAAAAAAGTAGGTAGAAACACAAGTACAGTAAAAGCAGATGAAAATTTTTTTTTTCTGAACAAGTGCTGAGATCAAAGAAACAGATTTGAGTGCTGAAACTAGAAAACTGGTAGTTATAAGAAAACAAAAACTAAGCTAGAAGGCTTCCCTCCAACACAGAAGGGCTTGGGGGCTCAGAAGCCTACAAATAGTCTATACCACTTATCAGGAAAGGCAGAAAACAAGCTTAAATATTTTTTTTTTCTGTTTCCCAGATGCTCTCTTTGTACACAGTAGGAGTGCCTGAAATCAGAATATGATCTCACTGCACTCAGTTGAGTGAGCAAATGAGATGGGCCCAGAAGGAGTATCTAAACACAAATTTACAAGAGGGGCGGGCAGTTGCAAGGCCACTAAGATTAACACCAAAACAAAAACAAGGAGGGTGGGTGGGACTAACTGAAGAGCAGAGTGAAAACTTCCAGTTCAGTTAATATTCCTTCCACACAGTTAAAATCAATTTAAATACTATATTTTTTTGAAAAAAAAAGAGCAGATAAAGCTACTTAAATTCTCTTATACGTCCAGTTGAATATAATAAGTTCTTAGCCGGCCAAAGCTGAGGTTTTTAAGCAGAAAATATTTCACACTGTACCACTTAAATAGGCAAGGACAGGAAATCAAAGAATGTGACTACCCCCACACCTGTAATTACTAGCAAATAACAAAATTCAGCAAACACTGACTGACTTCCAGTTCAGCTAATATTCCTTCCGCACAGTTAAAATCAATTTAAATACTGTATTTTTTTGAAAAAAACAGCAGATAAAGGTACTTAAATTCTCTTATACGTCCAGTTGAATATAACAAGTTCTTAGCCGGCCAAAGCTTAGGTTTTTAAGCAGAAAATATTTCACACTGTACCACTTAAATAGGCAAGGACAGGAAATCAAAGAATGTGACTATCCCCACACCTGTAATTACTAGCAAATAACAAAATTCAGCAAACACTGACTAACTTCCAGTTCAGCTAATATTCCTTCCACACAGTTAAAATCAATTTAAATACTGTATTTTTTGGGAAAAAAAAGAGCAGATAAAGGTACTTAAATTCTCTTATACGTCCAGTTGAATATAACAAGTTCTTAGCCGGCCAAAGCTGAGGTTTTTAAGCAGAACATATTTCACACTGTACCACTTAAATAGGCAAGGACAGGAAATCAAAGAATGTGACTACCCCCACACCTGTAATTACTAGCAAATAACAAAATTTAGCAAACACTGACTAACTTCCAGTTCAGCTAATATTCCTTCCACACAGTTAAAATCAATTTAAATACTGTATTTTTTTGAAAAAAAAAGAGCAGATAAAGGTACTTAAATTCTCTTATATGTCCAGTTGAATATAGCAAGTTCTTAGCGGGCCAAAGCTGAGGTTTTTAAGCAGAAAATATTTCACACTGTACCACTTAAATAGGCAAGGACAGGAAATCAAAGAATTTGACTACCCCTACACCTGTAATTACTAGCAAATAACAAAATTCAGCAAACACTGACTAACTTCCAGTTCAGCTAATATTCCTTCCACGCAGTTAAAATCAATTTAAATACTGTGTTTTTTTTAAAAAAAAGAGCAGATAAAGATATAGCTATATATATATTTTTTTTTTCCTTCCTTTATATTTTTATATATGTATATCTATATTATGACTCTACTTTTCCATATATATGTTTCATCAGACATATATATATATATATATATATATATATATATATATATATATATATATATATATATATATATATATATGTGTGTGTGTATATATATATATATTATATGTGTGTGTGTGTGTGTGTGTATACAACACATGCCTGGTTCCACAAAGCTTTCACCCTAATGTTGTATGCCTCTATTGCATGATAAGTTTGAAAAAACAATATTATTTTCTACAGTTCAGATGGTGTACTGGTATATTCCTCTCCCTCTAGTGCCCAGAACCCTGAGTTCGACACTTGGGACTGCTATTTTATTTTTTTTTTCATTAATGTTAAATGACCAGAATGCATGATATGTTTGTGAAAGCATTAGAGTTTTTCATAGCTCAGAAAGCATTAGAGTTTTTCACAGCTCAGATGGCGTAGTGGTGTTTTGCTGTGATTGTAGGGGACAGCCTCCAGGGTTTGAGACTTAGCCCGGCTGACTATTTTGTTGCTGGGCAGAACAAGGTCTGATGGATACAGAGAGATGAAGGCATGTTTAAGCATATTATACTTATACATTTTTATTCTAAAATAATATTTATATACACATTATAATTTTACATTTACCTTCCATTAATCCCCCTATGTGTTTTCATTAAATTATATTCTTGTGTGACTATACTGTGTGGGGCACCTGTGTTTATATGGGGGTTTCACATCTGTTCTACACTAACATCTCCCTTTTGGAACTGCTATACTACCCTGGTTGACAAAAAAATTTTGCTACATAGTTTAAGTTTACTAAAATAATTTTAACACTACTTTCACATAGGTAAATAAATTGCCTGTTTTGGGACTTAAGCCATGAGCACCAGTATGTAAAGCCATGACAATAACCACTACACTATCTCAGCTTTAAAATTTCACCTGTTTGCATTTAGCTAATATGGGATGTTTACGCTATGCTAAGTGAACAGCCATAACGTGCATGCCCACTTAGCTACACCTAAATATTCCTTAGGCTACTGGAAAAAAAAGTTATATATTATTATGATATTATTAGGTTATATGGGTGTGTATTGTGGTGTTCTGACAACTACTTTGGACTGCAATAATGAAATACTGGCATGGATTTGGCTTGCAGGCTTCTATCCTTCAGGCACTCCTACTAATACATATCCTGTTATCTATCAACCTTCCAAGTGTGTGGGGTAATTGTTCAGGTGTCTCCTTAATGTAGTTTCATTCCCCCCATCATTTATGCCTTTGTTACCATGAACTGCTGTGAGGAAATATTGCCATACATTTGCCTTCAGACTTCTACCCTTACATGATTCATGCTGCTGCATGACCTGTTCTCTATCAGCTTTCTATGTCTGTGGGGATGTGCTTGTGATTTTTCACTTTTGGGGGATTTATCCCCTGTTATGTGTGCATCTGCACACATTTCCTGCTTTAGCAGGTTGCAAAAGTGTCATAAGGTACTTTAACATTACAGGAGGTGTGTCACAGAACCTGTAACACGCCCCCTGCATTGCTTTCTTATTGCAGTTTTTATTTCAGTGTCTGCAGACACTGAAATGATCATTTCATCATTTCAGTGTCCGCGGACCCTGAAATACTGGCATAATATTACAGTAAAGCTCTAATATTATGCCAGTTTGGCTTGGAAAGTGCCGTATGGCTTTTTCTGAGTGCAGGGTATATGTTAAGTGTTTGTGCACTACTCGGACATGCCCCCTGCACTCATTCACAGTTAGACTAAACATCAGCACACCTTCATGCATATGCAAGGTGCGCTGCTGTTCTAAACGCACATGAACCGCTCCATGCAAGAATAGTCGTATTCTTACACGGAGCTTCATGAATCCTGGGGATGGACATTCAAAAGCCATGCCTATCCCTGTGGTGGTGTTTACAAAACTGGTCTAACAGCTTTTGTGTTATCTGATTGCTTCAAGTCTTGCTGATTGAAAAATATTTTCTGTTTGTAAATTCTTGCATACACTGTTGGAAACTCCTAGTGTTCTGGCTGAAGTGTGATTCTCAAACAATCTGGAAATATATCGCTGATTGATAAGTATATTTCTTGGCATTTTAATCTTTCAGAGTTCTGCATTGTCTTAATTTTGCCTGACTGAATTTTTTTTTGGCCTGGCTGAATTATTTTATACATTTTCTGGCACTGTTTTCTGTTTCTCATCTGTCCTGAAACTGATTTTCCCTCCCTGTCACCCTATTCTTGTGGTGTTGTTATAGTTGGTGGCTTTGGAGTTGCCCGCTCCTACTGTAAATTTGATCTATGTCACCCCTCCTAATCTAGTGTTCACTCTACTTAATACAGAGAGAACATTTGAGAAGGTCAACCCACTTAGGTTCTTATCCTTGAATTATCTTCTGCTCCTCCTTCCCCTCTCCTACACTTTACTAACAAAAAATAAATTGCACTTTATTTGTCTTCTTTTGCTGTATTTGTGTTTCTTCCTACTTTATTACTTTAGTTTGCTTTTGCCTCTTCTTAAAAGTACTCAATTGTATTTATTATGTTGCATTTATTATTGCTTGGTAGTAGCCTGATTATATTATACCTGTTATTCTAAGCCTTTTGGTTTAAGCACTTGGGCTTCAGACCAGTTTTACATTGAGAAGGCTTGTGGTCTTCACTGTTGTGGCAGGACAGGCAGCTTACATCCTTCTAAGTTGGGAGTTGCTAATTGAAGGCTTAGTGTCTATTATTCTAAAAGTGTATTAGTTCTGGTTTAAGCACTTGGGCTTTGGGCCAGTTATTTTACATTAAGAAGGTGTGGTCTGCACTCTTGTGGGAGGAGAGGGTAGAGTCTGCCCTTCTGAGCTGGGAGTTTCTGGTTAAAGGCTTATTGTGTCTGCTTATTTGAACCATTTCTTTCTGAAATTGGTACACCTTGTTTACTGTAGCATAGACTACATTCAGACCTGCTGAATCTAGCTTTGTTTGTATAACTTGAGCACTAATCCAGGCCATCTTTTTGGAGAAGATTCCCCTGCACCCTAGTGGCAGGAGTGTGCAGTTAGAACTTATCTGATCGAGGACTGCTGGAATGGGGCTCAGTTTTTAGCTTTTTATTGGTTACTTGGTTAATTTGTTTATATCAGTTTGCTCATTTGCTTCTGTTATATTAAAAAAATACACTTTATGCATTGATGCTTAGCTAGGGTTAAACTATTTTGGGTGCCATAAAGTCTGCTCTTCAAATTTTCCCTTAGACCTAGCCAGTTTTTTTAGTTTTAGCACTCAAATCTGTTCCTTTGAGCTCAGCACTTGTTCAGAACTCATTGTAATCACTAAATAAGCTACAAATTACTACACCACTCAACTTTGCTCACTTGTCTAGAGGAAAACAGTTTTTAGTACTTAATAAATAAGCACCTATCCAGACATTTCTAAGGGTCAGCTCCCTGTGTTTTCTCCTGTCTACCTTATGAATCTGCGCATCTTGGGGCAATGCAGCAATTGCCTCATGTACACAGTCAACCCTCTCCTCTTACCACCCAAGACTACAATCTGTGAGTGATGCAGTTATATAGCCTAACTGGAAGCAAAGCTCTCTTCACCCAAGACTAGACTAGACAGTCAAGAGGAGAAGGTAAATACTTGCACCACACCACACTCATCACATATTCTCTCAAAACCTACACCATCAAAGCACACACATAGAAACACAAAACACATACCTGCATTCATGGAGGCTTTTAATAAAAATCTGCTCAAGCAACAGAGACCTCCAAAGTAGAAATGCAAGCAACCTCCACCCCCCAACACAACCCAAATGACACATAGCCCACAAACTCAGTGTGCCACTCAACCACAGCACATAAGGCATAACAACATACCCAACACTCTAGTCATAATCTATAGTCAGGCACTCTATATTCAGGCACACTGATGTTCCACTCACCAGGCTTAACAAGGAGAAAGTTACTGTCAGCTGCCTGTCGGGTACCAGGATCCACCACATAATGCACACACTCAGTTCACTCCACAACAAGTACAAATATAACTTTGTCATTGTCCATGTTGGTGTGAATGACCTGTGACGTACCTCCCTGGACTACATGAAAAGAGACATGGCGAGCTCTCTGATCTTGTAGCCCAGGCAGGTATGACCATAGTTCTGAGTAGCATCCTGCCATCACCCAGAATGATTCCACAGTACAAGGACAAAATGATTGACTTCAACAATTGGCTAAGCTTCTGGTGTCTTTCTAAGGGAATCCAGTATCTGTCTGCCTGGGATGACATGATCGACAGACCACGATGCTTTGCCAGAGATGGCCTGTACCTGTCGCCCTTGGGATTCTGGATACTGGCTAAGGCTCTTTCCACCTCTATAGTGCCTTTTTTAGGCAAGATTCAAATGACAAATCCACAACCATAACAGGTACAAGCAAGCAAAATCTGAGGGTAGTGCTACTCATTGCTAGAAGTCGGGTCTATAATAGATGAACGAATGATCAAAATGTTAGGTATAACATACTCAACAGACTTTGATTGATCGTTCATCTAATCGAAACCTAAAAACCCTGAAAAATAAAAACTTGAAAGATTTTCTTCATCTCACACCTACCCTATACTAACATACAACACACACACACAAACAACCAATGCATACAAACACCTACATGCTCACATCATTCAAACACTTAAAAACCTACACAAACACATCTGCCCCCCACACTCCCCAACTAAATATACCAACTCCGAGAACGCTGTACATTGGGGAATGGGCAATTTCCCGGTAATTGCAAAGCGACGTCTTACACAAGTGATTACCGGGAAATTGCCCTTACCAGGAAATTGCCCTTTCCCCAATGTACAGAAATCCCGTAGTTGGTATATAAAAGTAAATAAGCCTCTTACCTAGCCATTCCGGACAGTGTAGCATGTTTACATCACACGCTACACTCACTAGCAAGGCCAACTAAAATATTTCGGAACTCTACATTTCTACATTTAGAGTTTCCTATTACATGAACGTCCAATCAAAGTGTGTTGATTAAGTTGTACTCAACATTTTGATTGTTTGTTCATGTAATATAGACCCTAGAAGTCTAAACCTCAAAATGCACTCACTTGAGGTACTCCTTAAAATAGAAAACATTGACATCTGTGCAGTGACAGAGACCTGGTTCAAGGCTCCAGAGAGCACCATAGCATTACCAGGCTATAATTCATACCACACCTTTCAGCCACCTAACCTGGACCAAAACACTAAAGGCAGAAGTGTGTCCATATTCATTAAGGATATCCACACCTCCAGGCTAGTTGCTTAGCATAATGCATTTGAGATTATCCAAGAGAAACTAACTCTGGGCAAGATGGCAATCCAAATTGTAGCTTGCTACAGATCTCCCATCATGCCCCAGGATCTCCACTCCTCATTTCTTGATACACTGGAAAATATTAGGGTACAACCCAACATCCTAATAATGGGTGATTTCAACAACTCCACCATTAACTGGGAAAACTACTCATGTACTCATGTACCAACTCTTTGCGCAATGTTTTCTGGAGTTCATAAATTCCAATGCCTTGGATCTACTTATCCACATCCCCACCAGGGGCAGCAATATCCTAGATCTGGTCATTATCAACATGGGCAACGACTGTTCCAAACCAGTGGTCAATTCCTCGTTGGTTAGATCTGACCACAAGCTAATCACCCTAGACATCCACATCCCGACCCCACCCCCCACATTAGGGAAGCCATCGTAAAGACTTTCTCCAAAGCCAACTTCACGCTTCTCAAGATGGAAGTGGCAGACTTCATGACACCCATGCAGATGGACAATAGAAGCATGACTGTTGAATCCTACACAAATGCACTTTATAAGCACTTACACAAGTGCAGGGATCTTGCTATCCCTAACAGAATCAAGATACTATCCTCCAAAAAAAGGAAGACAATCTGGTGGTCCCCTGCCATAAACAAACCCTACAACAGAAGAAAGAAACTGTTGTAAAAAAGAGTAAAATCCCATGATTGGAGGAACCCCCTGGTCAGACTCAGTAGGAAGCTGAGATCCCTCATAAAATCCTCCAAAGCTAGTTATGAAAACAAAATTGCCACTGATTCTAAAGACAACCACAAAGCATTCTATAGCTATGTCAAGAATCTCAATGGCAACACTCAGATCTGCTCTGAGTTATAGCACAATGGCACTAAATATACAGAACCAACTGATATTGCCAACATCCTGGCAGATAAGTTCAGTGCTAACCACACTCTCCAAAGCCAAGAACACAGTATCCATGGGACCTGGCAACATACCAGGCTGCGTTCTACAAGAACTACAGAATGAACTGGCTCCCCATCTAAGTACCATGTTCAATAATATCCTCACCTCAGGCTCTGTGCCCACTGAATGGTGCACAGTGACAGTTATCCCACTCCACAAAGGGGGAGCCACCACGGACCCCAGGAACTACTGCCCCATTATCCTGCCTGGTCTGTAAGGCCATGCAATGTATTTATTTATTTTTTTATTTATTTAACATTTGTTGACCGGGAAAGTCCGACTAGGTTCCACAGATCCTGTTTTCAGCGGAGGCCCGGGGAGAAATGCTCCAGATGCATGTCTTTAGAATGTGGGAGGAAACCGGAGTACCCGGAGGAAACCCACGCGAACGCAGGGAGAACATGCAAACTCCACACAGAAGGCACCCTGGCCGAGAATCGAACCAGAGAACCTCTTGCTGTGAGGCGACAGCATTAACCGCTGCACCACTGCGCCACCATGTATCATCATGGAACTTATAAACAAAGACATTGGTAAACTCCAAACTCTGGACCCCACTCAGTTCAGGTTTGTAAAAGGCAGATCATGTCTCTTAAAGCTGATAGACTTCTTTGAAGCAGTCACCAAAGCCATATATGAGGGTAAGGTGGTTCACACAGCCTATCCAGATCTCGCCAAGGCTTTCAACACCATCCTCCACTTTGGAATTACAGATAAACTCACTAAACTAGGTATAAATCCCTATGTCACAAGATGGGCTGCCAACTGGCTTACTGACAGAACCCACACTGTGAAAGTAGCAGACTCCAAATCCGACTTCAGACCAGTGACAAGTAAAGTATCACAGCATTTAGTCCTGGGTCCTCTCCTGTTTGGTATTTACTTCTCTGAAGTACAGGCTAACGCAGAAGGCCTTTGGCTAATGAAGTTCTTAGATGACTGCAAACTAAGAGCCATAATCAAAACTCCTAATGATGTGGACATTCTACAAAAGGGCCTCATTGAGACAGATGCCTGGTGTCAAACCCATGGCCTCAAGCTCAATGCCAAGAAGTGCATTGTCATCCCCTTTGGTAAAAACTCTGTACCCATGAACTACCACATAGGCGGTAGTCTACTTAACACTGAAAGTATAATAAGAGACCTTGGGACACAGGTGGACAGTAATCTCGCCTTTGATAATCACATTGCCACAGTAGTCAGGAAATCCTTCTACATGACATACCTCATAACAAAAGGTTTCTCATCCAGGAAAAAAGATGTCATTGTTCCCCTCTACTCATCACTCATTAGATCCATTATAGAGTGCAACGCCCCTTTTGGTATGTACCTCACAAGACATCTAGAACAACTGGAAAGGCCGTAGAAATACCTCACAAAGAGGATTACTGGTCTCAGGCAGATGCCCTACGCAGACTGTCTCAAAAAACTCCAGCTTTACTCCATTGTATATCACCTACTCAGAGGTGATCTCTGCCTAACATAAAAGCTATGTCAAACCCAGAGCTTTTGGACATGCTCCACTTAAAAGAAATCCCAATCCCTCCAAGCTACACACTCTAGCGACCTAAACCTTGTCACCACAATAAACAGAACATGCTCGAGAAATAGATTCCTGTCCCAGAGAGTTTCCATACTCTGGAACAAACTACCTATCTATATCAAACAAAGTTCCTCATTAGCACTCTTCAAGAAAAATCTTGATGATTGGATGGGAAATAAGAAATTTACCCCAGGGATCACTTCTGTGGCTCTGCTCGACAGGGGCACAGGAAAATAATTTTCTTGGGTGGTGAAAGCCAGGGTACCTTTTTGACTAGGCTTATATAGGCCCTAGGGCCGATAGCCTAGTGCCTACCTATGAACCTATGAACCTATGCAGCTGAAACATTAATATATTCTCAATGGGTCATTTGCATGTATCACATGGGTCTCCACTACAAGTGGTTTAAAGTTTTACACAGTAAAGAATTTAGCTTGAGTAATAATTGATTGCAGGTTTTACTGAATGATATGTCTGTGTGACCATTTTACACTTTATGTAAACCTTCTAAGTGCATCATATTTTGTTCTGATAATCCCCCAACGTTATATATGCAAAACTTGAGGTAGCAAGTGATGGACATTACACCAAGATTCTAAAAGCAAAAAAGTTGTTTAGTTAGAAAGCAAAGCTTTATTCAAAATGGCTACATTTCATTTTTTTAACAGTTAGACATAGGAGTGAAATTTGTCTACAAATATTCCAACTTGGAAAAAGGAATATCATTTTAAGGATTGGACTGCGTTTCTTTGTTCAGTAGTGCTATGTCCCTATTTAAGAAAAGACTGCACTATCTAAAATCAAATTTGACCACCATTAATATGTATATCTTGCAGATTTCAGGTCCAACATCAGCTGACTAACTACAGGCTAGAACATGTTGTTGAACTTGTTTTCATGAAGATGAGTAAATGACTTTCCAAAATGCTATATATTTAAGCTACGTGGGTTTATGTACAATATATGAAGTATCTGGTTTGTGTCTACAGAGTTTTCTCGAAAAACAGTGACATCAGAGATTTGTTTTTTATTGAATTTGCTAAATTCATACGTGATTTTATTCTTTCCATTTGTAAGATGAGACCCAGGTAAAAAAGTGAAGGGGGCTAAATCAATGCATATGTACAATTTGAGCCAAAATATCTTTGCAAGGTAGTGCGTTGGAAAAATGCAAACATGAAGGAACACAGAAGTTCTGCAGAGACAGAAACGGCAATGGCTAAGACTCAGAGACATTCTTTCTGCTTATGTTAATTTGCCAGCGTATGTAAGTGAAGGAGCAAGATGAGAGCATTTCCAGCTGAGAGACATGATAAAGCTGCACAGCTGAATATCTCATTAGCAGCTCATTACCATAGTTCTGAATCAAGCACTGTAGTGTTAGACCTGACAGCTCCAGTGTTCTCTCTACCAGTCCTTATATCTTGGTAGCATAGGCAACCCCCTATATATACACATGCACACATATGCACACATGCGCACACATGCGCGTGCACACACACACACACACACACACACACACACACACACACACACACACACACACACACACACACACACACTGAGCCGGCCTTAGGCATAGGCCAACTAGGCAGTCGCCTAGGGCGCCGCTCTAGCAGGGGTGCTTTTTCAGTGTTTATTTAATGTAGGTAGACCAGGATAGGGGCACTGGGTGGTGTGGTGGGGGCATCGTGGAGCCCTTTTGCCTAGGGCACCAGTTGACCTAAGGCGACACACACACACACACACACACACACACACACACACACACACACACACAATCACGAGTCGGCATCCCCTATCTACCTCACATAGTGTGACCAACCATACTCACACACACACACACACACACACACACACACACACACACACACACACACACACACACACACGAGTTGGCGTCCCCTATCTACCTCACATAGTGTGACCAACCATACTCACACACACACACACACACACGCACACACACACACACACACACACTGAGCCGGCCTTAGGAATAGGCCAATTAGGCAGTCGCCTAGGGCGCCGCTCTAGTAGGGGCGCTTTTTCAGTGTTTATTTAATGTAGGTAGACAAGGATAGGGGTAATGGGTGGTGTGGTGGGGGCATCGTGGAGCCCTTTTGCCTAGGGCACCAGTTGACCTAAGGCGACACACACACACACACACAAACACACACACACACACACACACACACACACACACACACACACACACACACACACACACACAAAATCACGAGTCGGCGTCCCCTATCTACCTCACATAGTGTGACCAACCATACTCACACACACACACACACACACACACACACACACACACACACACACACACACACACACACACGCACACACACACACGAGTCGGCGTCCCCTATCTACCTTACATAGTGTGACCAACCATACTCACACACACACACACACACACACACACACACACACACACACACACACACACACACACACACACACACACACACACACACACTAATCTGTACCACAAGTATTCCAATAGAAGCAAATGGGTGAACATCTTCAAGAGACAACATTCACTTTTTCCTCCTCAAAGCCATTCTGCAGCTTGTTAACATCGGCCACTGCCCTGATTTACAACATTAGTGTGTGGCTTTCCCAGCAATAATGGCCCCCATGAGTGGAAACCATAGTGTAAGAGCAGTCTGTGAAACAGAAATACTTACCAGGATGCATAAATCTTTCAAGACATCTTCTACATCACAATAAACCTTACTGAATCTCAGGTAGTATCTTCTACCTGCTACACCATTAAGTGTCTTGCATTATAAGTCAAGTCTCATCCTCTTGGTTATTTGGCTTGGGGATGAACATCATTTAATTGCATAAACTCTTTTTTTTTCTTTTTAGGAGTTTTAGACAAATGTGCCAGCTGTTAGGTACTATTGATATGACACCACAACAAATAAGAGACATTCAGATATTAGATTCATTTTTGATTACATTTGGTCTGGACTGCATTTCTTTCAGATTACCACTGAGCTTAATTAAGAAAAAAGAACTGGCATTGTTTAGGTTCAGGATGAAAGATATAAGTAGATGACATCACTGAGTCCTGTACACCAGAGGCTACATAAACTGATTTTTATTTTATGAACTATGTTCCAAACAGTAAAGTGTTCAGTCTGAATTTTGGAAGAACAACAGTCATGGCAAGAGATGGAAATTTCTAAAGTGATTAAGTCATGGAGGACCTTGGACTAAGGCCATCTTTGTAGAAGAGTTTCATAAAGCCATCTTATTGCAGGGATAAGTGATACCATAAAGGATTTTCTACATTTTTTATGAATGTTGATAAGCCTGTACCTTATTAAACAGTTGAACTTGTCTGGCATATGTATTACTATTGTCAACAGAAATGCAGTCTTGAGATATGGCATTAATATTTTGAATAGCTAAAGTGAATTCCACTTATATAGTATGGTAGTGTCAGCCATTTTAAGTAAAAAAACACTGATGTTGTTCACCTATGAACAGTTGTGACACTCACAAAAAGACTTCCTGACTACAGTTCATCAAGAAAATAAACTAGCACCTACTTACACACATCAAAACAAGATATTCTATATGGCTAAGCCCCATGCACCCCTAAGTTGAGGGTTAAGCACCTAACACCTACACCACAACTTGTATTTGCTAACTTCATGGCCTTGCAGTTATAGTTTAAGCAAAAACTCCCCAAAATAGTACACAATGGTCTTTGGCCAGCAGTGATCCTTCTCTGTACCTGCATATCTGTGAAAGGACTGACAATCAAAGACAGATTTGACGAGTTGTCACTAGGCAGTTGGAATCAATTTGCCTTCCTCTACAAATAAAGCCAAGAAATTCTTTTTATATTCAAATGTAATCTGTATGAACATATGGATAACTGCAAATTCACCACTGGTTTAGTACCCTTCCCCCTCATCAAGAGAGGCAACATGTAAATGTTCTCATCTCTGAATTATTGAGATTAAAATAAAAGGGACAAAACCTCAGTGTATTGGTAGACTTTTTACGATCATCATGAATCAACAGTGTCATAAATACCCATTTACCACTAGACCTATAATTAAGGACATGTACTTATGATGCTGATATTCACATCTAAAGTAAAAGTCATTACTGCAGCAGCAGCATTAGAAATCCTATGTCCGAAATACTCCTACTGAATAATGCAGAGAAGAAATGTGTCCCAGATGGTTACCTCCTCTCTGTCCTATTTATTTTTAAAGATTACCAGTGGTGGTGCTGCAGTAGCATTGTCGCCTCACAGTATGACGTTGTCCTCTTCGATTCTCAGCTAGAGCGTCTTCTGTGTGGAGACATGCGTGGATGGGTGTACCTTCGTTGAAGGTTGTGCATCAGAGCTGGCGACTTGGCATGTAAAAATCTGCTGCCAATCATTAGCGGACTGGAGTTCCGCTGTGGCGACCCCTAACTGGGAAAAGCAGAAAGACACAACAACCATCTTTTGTTTTTCACTCTTATACATGTTAGCTATCTTGAAAGAAGCAAAAAAAAAAAAAAAAAGCCCATGTCAAGAAAAAAAAATCTAATAAGCTAAGAAACTTTACATTTTGAATTATTTATGTTTTCAAGATGTTGAATGATGTAGACAGGCAAGGCTTTCATTACTTCTTTGCAAATAGGTGTCAGAACAGGAATGCATAAACAAGTACATACATGTATCCACAAGCTATAGTGTTGCTGCTTAGTGTGAGAGCAGATGCGGATTCCTTAAACATTCTTTTAGCATAGAGGGTGTTGCAAACTTGCCACCCAGTGCAAAGGTTGTATACCATGCCAGCGAATGCTTCAAACATGAATGAAACAATCACTTTATAGAGGAACAAGCCAAACTCCAAAGTTTGCTATGCAATGCTGAGGATACAAATGTTGTAGACTTTCACAACATTTGTACAATCATTTATTCTGCCTTAAAGTATTTATTTTTTGATCTGTCAAGTTTACAGTGTGATACTAATTAAATATAAAGGGCCATGCTGTAGAAATGAAATCCAATTTCTGCAAGGTATCATACACATTTATGCTTTAAACTACTTTCTTGGTTCTGTTATTATTGTGATATCTGTCAACATTTTAAATGAATGTAATTTAATTAGAGTCATCCATTAAGCATACTGAAAAAACAATACTTTCTTGTATGAGTATAAAATCATTTGTGTTTGAAACACCATTTTTTTGTCATTTAGGTACAAGCAGTTGAAAGTACTGATTGGATGAAAAATGCTGTTTTAGAAGATGAATCAGTCTATTTTATCTGATTCAGAAAGTCTGTGAAGCTTAACGCATGAAAGAAAATTTGAGTTAATAAGATAATTATCTTCCATGAAAATGTGCAATGAGGAGTAACCATTTTCTACAGGCATTAATGTCCTTATAATCATGAGCAAAACCATCATTTAATACAGTTATTCTAAAATCAGATGCTATTAATTGTCAGAAAAAAAAGAGCCACTTGTTTCTTGATACTACAGGCAAATAAGTTATTTTAATTTGTCTGACTCTGAATCATATATAATTGTAAGACTGAACAAGCAATAAAATGGAATAAAAGTATAATTGTGCACAGTTGTTCCTCACTCCCTAAGTTTCTTTTGCCTTTGTGTTAGTGCGCAATTGACAAAAGTAAAGGGAGTAGTTTCTCCTATTCTCCACTACTTGACAGTCTTAGAAAGTTAATTTATTTAGAGATGCAGAGACATGGGACTGGTAGGGTTGTTATGGCATGCCCACAACAAAAACATTGTTTGCATTATACTTTTGTCCATTTTGATGAAAACGTTTTTCTGTATCTATCTATATGTATGCATATGTATATATGGGTTCACTTTAGAATCTCGAAATACTGAAATGTCAAATTTCAGTATCTTGAAACCAAATTGTCAAATCTGCAGTTGCGCAAAACTGCAGAATATCGAACCCAGGAATGTCGAACCCGTGATATGTTTTTTAAGGGTTTTGGGGAGGATTTGTGTGTTTGTGAGTGTGTTGGGGAGTTTTAAGTGTGGATTAGGGTAGGTAGTAAGAGTGTGAGTGTGTTAGTGTTGAGAGTGGTGGTGTATGTATGTACATAATGTGTATTTGTGCAAGGGGGGTGTAGAATGTCTGGTGGTGTGTTTTTTGTCTTTCGGTGTTTAGTTTGACCTCGGAGTTAGTATATATAAGCAGTGGGGGTGTGGGGGGTGCAGCCCCCCACAAAGGCCCCCTGCTTATAGAAGAGTAGGTGTGTGTGTGTTTGCTTTGCTGTGTTTGCGTGTTTTGTTTTGCTTTGTTATAGTGTCGGGAGGTAAGTGTATTTGTGTTTGTATGTGTGGTGTAGTGTTTTGTTAATGTTTGGGGTTTTGAATTTCGCAGTTTTGGTATATATATATATATATATATATATATATATATATATATATATATACATACATATATGGATCTACCTTAGTACATCGACATTTCAAAATAGCGAAAACGAATTAACCGACACCGGAACATCGAAATTCATTTCACCGACACCAGAAGATCGACAGTTCACAAACACGACATCGCATACACCCGACACATCATACCAACAAACAAAACACATCCCCTATCCAACACCCACACACACAACACAAGCACACCAAAATCCTTACAAACGAACACTAACCCATACATACACAACTATCCACAACCCTAACCCAAACCCTTACCCTAAGGTCCGTCACTATCGCACACTCACCTAACCCGCGCCCTAACCCTAACTCACTTATCCCACCCTACCCCTACAAAACACCAACATCGCACACTTACCTTACTCGCACACTCACCTAACCCGCGCCCTAACCCTAACTCACTTATCCCACCCCTACCCCTACAAAACACCAACATCGCACACTTACCTTACTCGCACACTCACCTAACCCGCGCCCTAACCCTAACTCACTTATCCCACCCCTACTAAACACCAGCATCGCACACTTACCTTACTCGCACCCTATCGTCCGTCACTACCGCATACTTACACATCCTTTCCCCATCGCAGCTTCTCAGCGTCGGTGTCTTCCTCCGTCGGTCTTCTGCCTTGTCAATCTTCTGGCGTCGGTGACGTGACTTTCGATGTTCTGGTGTCGGTTAATCCGTTTTCGCTATTTTGAAATGTCGATGTACTAAGATAGACCCATATATATATATATATATATATATATATATATATATATATATATATATATGTAGATTTCTATCTATTTTCCTGTCACTACTGGTGTGCCCCAAGAATTTATATAGAGTGCACTTCTTTTTAGCATATTTATAAATGATCTTTTAAATGCCACCAAACATGTTTCTTTGTGCACTCACTCTAATCTGCTCCGCCCCCACTATTCATAAATTACAACTTAAAACCCGGGAGTCATTCTGGTCAATAGACTCCTGGCTCAAGAAATCACAACTGCTGAACCCACAAAAGAAAAAAAAATAAAACTTGTGATTATACACAAGTCTCATTTTTTTTGCTATTACATCATTCCACATTATGAAAACTGAGTTGGTCACCTATACACAATTAATAATCGTCATCACCGACAACCTAAGACTCAACATCCACTTTGATTTCACAAAAGAAACATACAACGATATAGATTAAAGCCTTTTTTCCCTGACAGGGCCAGAAAAAAACACACCCTCAACCTTTTTACTACTGAGCCTCCTTTACTCAGCAACCATATTTACAAAGTTACAAACCTCCCAGTTATTCAAAGTGAACAGTGTTACAGTAAAATTGCAAAATTTGCCACCAGCACATTAAACAAATTACATCAAAGCTTAGCACTGAAACAATTTGACTTGACAAGAACTACCCCATCACTTATCTCTCTCTCTCTCTCTCTTGACTGCTAGTTGCTGATAAAGTCCTATATCAGTCTCACTAAAGTCCTTCACTAATCAAAGTTTTCCAGTTGAACTGTCCAAACTGCTAACTTTGTTCCAAAGACAAATACTTTATATCTGTTTCCAAATCTCAACAGTATAGCTGAAAACATCACATACTCCAGCCAGGCAACAAAACAATACAACTCAATGTCACCATTATCAGATATATTGAAAAATTGCATTGCTTTAAAATACCACTCAAAATACATCTCATAGACAAATGGGTCCATGCCCGCTCCTTAGCCCCAGGGTGACAGCCACAATAACTTCCAAATGTGCAATCACCACCTATCCATCTTTTCACCTTTGTCTAATAACTGCTGATTCTCACTACAGTTATCCATTGTATCTCATCTCACTTCCTCCTCCATTTCTCTCTATGCTCAATAATAATCTGTCTCTCCTCTTCATCTCTTCTTCTGCACACCTATTGATTTCATCTTCCTCAGTGTTGTATCCAGCCCACCTGTTACTCTACACCATATTCCTGTAGTACATTTTACACCTATTTCTTCACTTTTTCTCTGTTCTTAAAATTTCTGGATATATCTCCTTCCCTGTACTGTTAAACTACCTTTTCAAGTATCATACTATTTCTAAAACACATATATCCCACTTAATTTGTACTATCTGTTTTATCTTATAAAAGCAGTTTATGTGCACATATTTGCTCTGAGTGATATATAATTCCATACACTCCACAGAAAGTGTTTCCTTATACATACTAGATCCTAAACATTACCAGTGATGTATATATCTTTTATAACCTATTGTTGTACACATTACTTGTACTATTTACTTCATATAATTCATACCTTGCAATTTTTTTAGTTTTTAACACTGCTTTTATCACCTGTGTTTTCATCTCAGTAATTGCTTTTGTATTGGAGCTTTTCTCCCTAGGCCTCTACTTCAAACGGAGTTACATTGTTTCCCATTTGGAAAATCCCAGTAAATAAAAGCAAAATAAATAAATAAACTGGTGCAAGTGTGTGTGAGTGAGTGGTATGGATGGCTTACCATGGCAGGGCTAGCCACCCAGTGGTGTAAACCTTGGCTTGAGATGATTGTCACTGTTAAAGTGACACCCTGACCCCATGACCAAAAATGGGAGAAACGGGTTGACGATGGATGGACGGATGGATGGATATACAGATAAAACCTTCTCTCTCTCTCTCTCTCTCTCTATATATATATATATATATATATATATATATATACATATATATAAATATATATATATATATATATATATATATATATATATATATATATATATATACACAAACAAGTAGTGAAGGTAGAGGCCCAGGAGCAACACAAACCAAAGTCCAAACCAGAAATCCAATTTATTGACAGCAAAAACAGACCAAATGCATTCAAGCGCTTTCGTCTATAGCAAAGACATCTTCAGAACTGCTTGATATGGTTATCTCCAACCTTAAATAATTCGAATACATCATGTGATCAACATGGGCTCAAGCATTCACATGACTCAACTTTAGTTTAGTAAACGCATTGATTATAAAAGTTCAACAAGAATTGTTGTGACTATCAACTAAAATTGCATGAAAAATGAACATAAGTTGTACAATAAAAACTGAAAGTAAAAATAATGTTGAGAACAAAAATGGTAAAAAAAATCAGTGTTAGAGAAACAAATGGACATATCTCCCAAATAGCATTATTTTCCAGATTCAATTCCTTCATTTTTATGCTTTGTACTACCAATAGGGAATTCAAAGTTTTGCTATCTATATACCAAACTTGCTCAAATCAAACTAAGGTATGAAAAATCTCCTTGACTGTATATATGCCACTGTATAGAAATTTTCTGTCATTCATGGATTATGTGTTGTCATATAAAGACATGGAGCTCTGATTGTATATATGCCTCTGTACAGAACTTTTTTTGTCATTTGTTGTATTTGTACTGTTATGTTATTGAGCTTTTCTCAACAGGCCTCCATTGTAAATGGACCTTGTTCCTGTCGGACTTTCCTGGTAAACAAATGTAAAATAAAAATAAAATAAAATAAATGTATGAGTAACATGGCATAATCAGCCCTCAAGACTTTTTAGCTTTAATATAGGTGTAATAAAACAATATACATTCAAACCAGAGGGGGGTAAGAGCATCATACACAAGAATCCATATGAGCTCTTTCTTGAGAAGACATTCGTCAGTTTAAAAGCCTCTTGGGTCTGGTTCCAAAAAATCAATCACCATAAATTTAAAAAGGTGACCAGGATAGGTAGAAATATGTCTCTACAGTGCATTCATTGTCTTCCCTTTCTTGATTTCATTGAGATGTTCATATATTCTTTCTTTCAAAGCTCGACCAGTCTTGCCAATGTAAAACGCTTTACACTGTTGGCAAAGTGCACCATAAACCACTCCCCTGGATGAACAATTAAAATATTTTTTCACCTCAAATTTCTTATCTTTGATGAAAAAGACTCACAACAGATTATATGTTGACAGCAGTTACAGTGGTTACATTTATACATACCTTTTGGTCTATTAGTACTAAATTTGCCTGAATTCCTTTCCAGTAAACCTTTAAAACATTTGTCTTTTCTAAATACTATCTTAGGTTTGGAACCAAATAGTACATTACCATCACTGATGGAAGTAACAATTGGCCAAAATTGATTAACCACATGAACAATGTGGTAAGTGTTTAAAGAAAAAAGTAACAATCCACGGCTTGTTCGTACAACCTATCCAAATTATGATCACCAGAAGATAAGGAATGACAGGAGTCATCTAAGATTGGTAACAGAGGACAGTACAGACACTTATTCCTTTCATCACATACTTCATCTTTGATGGATACCAAGAGGTCTGGTGGATAACCTCTGTGGATAAACATATCCCAATGTTCTTCAATCTCCACCAAAAATACTGCATCATCAAATATCATTCGAACGAGTCAGGCTAGTTGTCCCTTGACAACTGGTCTTTTTCTGAAATTTGGAATGCCAACTGTCATAGTGAAGATAAGAATTGAAAGTTTTCTTATGAGAAATGTTGGAGCTAAAGCAACCCTTTGAATAACCTTTTGAAATTAGGACATCAAGAAATGCCATCTTGCCCTTGTTGAAGTTGTGGGTAAATTTAAAAAAGGGGGTGCTATTGTTGATGTCCATTAAAAAATCATTCAATTTTGTTAAATAATCTGTCCAAATGATAAAGATGTCATCCAGGTACCTAATATAAAATGACCATCTGTCAACAAATGTACTATTCAACACAAATTGCTTCTCCCAATATGCCATGAATAGGTTGGCAAAGCTCGGAGCACATAAGACACCCATTGCCACTCCACTCATTTGTTTGAATAGTTGTCCTTCAAAATACATAAAGTTGTTGCTCAGAACTAATTCTATGAGTGTGATAGCCATGTTGGTGTCATTGTTGTTCAATAGCCCTATGCCAAAGAGCATACTTTCCACCCAATTGAGTCCCTCCTTGTGTGGAATGACTGAATAAAGATCTTGTACATCTATTGTGACAAGCATATAATCTGGTACGAATTGTAAATTTGCTAATCTGGATAAAAAATCTCATGAATCTTTACAGATATGGTTAATGCAACTGGTGGATGGCTGGTAAATTATCCATATATTTAGTTTTGCTCCTGTCTGCAATGTTTCATAACTTATGATCCATAGTTAATCATCAGACAACCAGGTTATTTTGGGTATGCTCTTGTACCATGCAAACTATGACCAGGTTTATCATTGACTTTTAATGTTTAGCATTTTGTACCATGCAAACCTAATGGCCATGTATTCCATAACAATACACTGCTGCATGTTTGCCACCATGCAAACATGTCCATGCATGTCATGGTTCTACAGTGTTGGTTTTGTGGTAAGACCATACAGATTATAGCCACACATCAGGCAACTCTTCAATGTTGGGCATTGTTGAACACAAATTGCTTCTCCCAATATGCCATGAATAGGTTGGCAAAGCTCAAGGCACCCATTGCCACTCCATTGTCACTCCATTCATTTGTTTGAATAGTTGTCCTTCAAAATACATAAAGTTGTTGCTCAGAACTAATTCTATGAGTGTGATAGCCATGATGGTGTCATTGTTGTTCAATAGCCCTATGCAAAGAGCATACTTTCCGCCCAATCAAGTCCCTCCTTGTGTGGAATGACTGAATAAAGATCTTGTACATCTATTGTGACAAGTATACAATCCAGTACGAATTGTAAATTTGCTAATCTTGATAAAAAAATCTCATGAATCTTTACAGATATGGATAATGCAACTGGTGGATGGCTGAAGTAAATTATCTACATATTTAGATATGTAAAAAGTGTTGCTCCTGCCTGCAATGTTTCGTAACTTATGATCCATAGTTAATAATCAGACAACCAGGTTATTTTGGGTATGCTGTCATACCATGCAAACTATGACCAGGTTTCTCATTGACTTTTAATGTTTAGCATTTTGTACCATGCAACCTAATGGCCATGTATTCCATAACAATACACTGCTGCATGTTTTCCACCATGCAAACATATCCATACATGTAATGGCTCTACAGTGTTGCTTGTGTGGTAAGACCATACAGATTATAGCCACACATCAGACGACTCTTCAATGTTGGGCAAGTAATACAATATAAACTGTAGCCGTGCATCCATTGTCTTGCACTGTTTAATAAATGGTAATGCACAAACTACTTCTATGCTTCACACGGCCCTGCACAATTGAGTGAGTGGTACCATGTTAACCATAGCTGTATATTATAAAGTTCTATAATGTTGGATGATTGGTGACATACAAGCTATGGCTTTACATTACACAGGTTCTGCACTACTTAGTACATGTTGCCATACAGACTAAGATCATATATCACATAGCCCTAAAATGTTTAGTGAGCAGTTCCATGTAAACCATAGTCACGCATCATATGATCTTGTACTTGGATGTCAAAGTGTACCCTCACTAACCCACTGCTCAAGGTATAACATTCACAGATCATACTGCATAAAGGAAAGGCAGTGCTACAATGTTCATGCAGTAACATCTTTCCAATGTAGAAAACAGTCAAGAAGTGTTTGCAAGATAGTCATGTAATTTATAAAAAACATAGTTTATACTGGACTAGATGAAAGTTTAGTAAACAGGGCATTCAGCATCACACCAACTGGCAAGCAACATACAAAGACAATACAGATAACATAACTGCAAAAAGGGGTCACTAAACTGGCAGACCAAAGCCTTTAAGATATCATCAATGCCACAGCAGTACATCTGGTAATGTCTTAGTCACAGGATCCACAGTGTCACTAGGGTCCACAAGTACCTTCATCTTGAGAACACATATGGTATGGTCATTTTACATGTTGGAGTGAAAGACTTCAGACAAACTTTTTGCATCATATCAAGAGTGACATGATAGGTTTCACAGAATATGCAACTGAAATTAGTGTAAAACTAGTATTAACCAATATCCTACCATCACCAAGAATACAGCCACAATACAAAAAATATAACTGACTTTAATTACTGGCTTACCTACTTCTAAGGGGATCCAATATATATCAGCCTGGGAGGAGATGGTGAACAACACAGAATGCTTTGGTAGGAATGGCCAGCACATCTCTCCTTATGGTGTCCAGATAATTGCAAGGTCATTTTACTCTGTCATAATGCCTTTTAGGCTAGGTGAGTCTCCTCCAGTTACCTTCATAGTCAATCAAAATCAGAATTATATAAATGTAGCACTACGCAATGCTACAAAACCAAACAAGAAGATAAACTTACAGACATTCTCAACTCCTGAAAATAGAAATAGCTGCATAATTAATTACTAAAACATGTTTATAGAACAACAGTAGCACCCCTACACCCAGTGTTATGTTTCAATGCATACCACTCAGTGAGGAAACTGATGTTACTGGAAGGGGTAGCCTATATTCCTAAGAAGCCATTTTACCTCCTGATATGTAAGCTAGGACAGTGGTCTTCAACTCCTTCATACCCTTTTTGCAGTGAATAGAGCTCTGTACTATATCAATAACTAACTACTATATCACTACCAAGTTACCTGTAGCCCATTAGACATATCTAAATAAAATGACATCGCTCACGCCATATCCACCCTAAAACTATTCCCTTTGGAGACTTTAACAGTCCATCCATTAACTGGGAAACTTGCACCACTTTATATAAATATGTAGTAAGATTCCTGGACATAATCAATGCCAGCTCCTTAGACCATCTGGTTCAAGTCTCAGCTAATGGATCAAAAATACTGGACTTATTTCAAACTAATATAGCCACCCTATGCTCAACACCTACACTTTCTATGTCACTAGTTAAATCTGACCACTGTTTGGTAACACTCTCTTTGAGGTTAAAACCCAACTTACCACAAAAGCCCTTTGTCTTTATAGACTACTCTATACTACACCTTATCTAGCTAACTCATGACCTTATGAAATTTAAGCACCCTCCTCACCTTGATGACCCAGTCTTGTATGCTGACACATTTGTGGATAATTTCTATGCCTATGTAAAAACATCCACAAAGACATATGTCCCTATAAGATTATGTCGAATTCATGTTCTCTTTGCTGCACTCACTGGTGCATGTCATTCAGTTATGAAGAATGTGAAAGTCAGATAGGCAGTTAATGACAGCTCCAAATTTGCAGGCATCTGTAAGCTTAGTCATCCACAGGCCCTTGGTGTTAGTCTTGACATCAGAGAAGTAAATACCACAGTGAAGTACACCTAGGAACAATCCATGAGTTACAACACAAATAACTTAACTTTTTAAAAAGAGTACACCTCATACACTAATGATTGGATTCTGTCAATTAACCAGTTTGCTATCCAGCAGGTAACATAGAGGTCTACATTTAGTTTGATTCACTTATTGGTAATGCCATAATGGTATTAAGTCCTTGGCCAGGTCCAGACTTAGTTCATAGGTTCATAGGTTGGTACTAGGCTATCAGCCCTAGGGCCTATACAAGACTAGCCATAACAATTCCCTGGCTATTTCTTCCCACACTGTTTACTTCCTTGGACCCCTGTCTAGCAGGGTGACTGACGTGATCCCCTGGGTGAATTTCCTTTCTCCCATCCAGTCGTCAAGGTTCCTTTTGAAGATGGCCAAAGAGGCACTCTGCTTGACATGTATGGGCAATCTATTCCAGAGGCAGGTAGTGCAAACTAATTTGCTTGAGTCTAATGTATCTGTGACTTACTCAAAGAAGTACACCAGATTCAGGAGGAAGGATGTACCGTTAACAAATTTGAACTGGCTTGACTCCAGAGATTGTAGACTGCCTATATTCATGTTAATAAGTTCCATAATGATATGTGTTATTGTGTTGCAGATAAGGCTGGTGAGTCTTTTAGGTTTATAGTTTACTAAATCAGTAGTGGTTCCTCCTTTGAAGAGTAGAATGGCTACTGCAGTTCTCCATTTATCTGGCATGAATCCAGTAGAGAGACTCAGGCTAAACAGGCTTAGTAGCAACTCCATCAGGCAGTGTGGGAGACTTTATAAATTAGGGGAGATATGGGGAGTAAAGGGATAGCCGAATTGGTCTAATAATACTCTGGCTATCTCCTTGGGAAATGAAGAAGTGTTGTTATGTATTAGCTCTGAGAATTGATGAGCATTACCTTTCAGATTTTGGACATAGCTGAAGAAGGCTTTATGATTATACTTAGCAGAGGTGGCAATTCTCAATTCATATTTATTTTTGAAAAATTTGATTTTATTTCTGATTTCTTTGTTGATCATTTTGAGTTTATGTGTCATGTCTTGATGTTGGATTAATTTTCCTTTTATGGGCTTTGAGTTTTTTCTTCTTATTGTATACTTTGTTTATAGTAGGGTACCACATTTATGCATACATACATACATACATACAGCTATTTCAAGCATGGGCATTAACGCCCTTCTAGCCTGCCAATATTCTAGAACAGTCATTCCCATGATAAGTATCCAGGCTGTTCTTAAAAATTTCTAACCTAGTGCTTGCTTTAATGTAATTTGGTAGTCTGTTCCGTGCATCAGACACTCTATCAGAGAACCGATTAGTACACTTCTCATTCCTATAGAATCTTCTGCATAAGTTATCTGATGATTCTCTACTACTCTCTGATAACCACAAAGGTTGTAGTCTGTAAATGTCCTATTTATCTCTATACCATCTTCTCTTAAATATCTATACGAGACACAGTACAAGTTTAGATGTTTTAGTCTTTTATAATAACTTAAATTTTAACATCTATGGATACCCTTGGTATATTTCCTCTGTACTCTTTTCAGTTTGTTCATGTTTCTTTTCTTACATGGTTTCCATATTGTTTACTGCCTACTCAAGGTTGGGTCTAATGTAATTAACAGACAATGGCTTCATCATTTTTGATTCCTAGACTTTATAAATCTTTTTATACAACTTATAGTTCTATAGCTATCATTAACAAATTGGATGATATGATTAGAAAAACTCATAGTTGGATCTATCCATATACCCAGGTCCTTAAATGAGTCTACAGCTTCAATCACTGTGTGCTGTGTTAAATATTCATCCTTCAGTTTATATCTCCCAAATCTCATATGCTTAGTTTTTGATGTATTTATCAGAATATTATTCTCCTGTGTGCATATGGTCAATTTAGTCAAGTTCTTTTGCAGACATGCCCTATCTGTAGTAAAAGTAATCAGTTTACCCAATTTCGAGTCACCTGCATATAGACAGTAGAACACCTCAGATATAAAGATAGGCCCAAAAGTCACAATCTAAACAAGCATGGGGCTAGGCAGAGCCCTGTGCGATACTGTGACTGTAACCAATAATTTCACCTGTCCAATTGCTATGTGATGCTTGCCATGTCCTATTTGCAAACCATGCAACTATCCATCTTACAAGGATACTTCAGTACCTAATTGCTCTGATTTATTGATCAGAGTTTTGTGTATGACCCTGTCAAATGCTGAAGTTACGTATATATATATATGTGTATATATATATATATATATATATATATATATATATATATATATATATATATATGGGTTCACTTCAGTTCACTGAACTTTCAATTCACTGACTTTCATTTCACTGACACCATTTCACTGAAAGTTCATTTCACTGACAAGTATTATTGCAAAGTAAATGGAATATGTCCCCTTCCCCACTGTAGTGCGACCCTGGAGTTAGAATATATAGTTAGGGGGTGTGGGGGGCACAGCCCCCCACTTACTTTTCTTTTACTAAGCAATATTATATCAAAACGTAAGAATATCATATGAAATGGTGGGGCTGCTTCACCCCCGATGTGGGGGGCTCTGCACCCCACACCCCCCCCAACTATATATTCTAACTCCAGGGTCGTACTACAGTGGGGAAGGGGGAATATTCCATTTTATTGCTAATAATAGTTGTCAGTGAAATGAACTTTCAGTGAAATGAAGTTTCAGTGAAATGAATTTCAGTGAAATGGTGTCAGTGAAATGAAAGTCAGTGAATTGAAAGTTCAGTGAACTGAAGTGAACCCATATATATATATATATATATATATATATATATATATATATATATATATATATATCTGCATTACAATGCAGCACAATTTTCAATTGTGTACTATTGTATTGTCATAGAACATCATGTTACAGGTGGTAATACACCTATTTTCAGCATATGCATGCTGATATATTGATTCAAGTCCCAGCCTTTCTAATGCTAACAATAATTTATCCAGTATTACCTTCTCCATTATTTTTCCACAGCATGACAATAGACTTATGATCTGTATGACTCTGAGTTTGTACTACTCCCCTTTCCCTTACAGACAGGTTTAATAAGCACGTCTCCAATCTTGATGACTCTCCCTATCATAACAACTCCACCTATTTTTTTTTTTTTTGTTAGAATGTCTGTCACAGTAAAAATATTTATACACTGACAGAACTGGTTTTGAGTCATTGTTCTTTAACTATGTTTCACAAACAATAATGACATCAGTCTTGTGGGAATGTAGCAAATTTTCCAATTAAAAAAAACTGTGTTATTAATGCTGCTAGCATTAACAACTATCAGAGATGCATCAAGTTTTTCCATCCGTGAACTGCTAAATTTTTGACCTGGCAAAAATTCTGCCTTGTGTTTGTCAAATATTGCAAAATATCTGCCGAAAAAATGATCTTTCTTGATCTTGACAAATGCACACTATCCTGTCTGAACACGTGCCCAAAGTTAGACAAGGATGCTCTACACATTTCTATTTTTTTTAAAATGGGACATTTTTTCATGTAGGTATTTGCCAAAAAAATCTTTTCATTCACAGTGACCTGACTCTCTTTTCTATATATGATTTGTGAAAATTATGTCCTAATACCATACAAGCTACGCTACCTAAGAGGGTGTAAATTCTTTACTAACAGTCAGAGAGTCCTTGCAGGTGATATCATTCGCACTACGTGAATAAAAATAGTACTTCCTTACATTAAGGTGTTCTAAGGTTTGTCTCACATCCTCTATTCTTGCTCCTGGCACGCATAACACTTTTTGATGTTCATTATCTTCTCTGCAAATGTTAAGAGTAGGCTGTTCTAATAACTGAATCTCCAGTTAAGGAAGTATATTTTCTGACCAGATCTGAAGAATCTTCGACTTCTAATTCAGTATTATCTGATCTATCATTTGTTACAAAGGAATGAACTTCTTTACCATTAGCCTTATTAATCCCACTGTTTTAATTCCATATTATATTTGCAAACATGCAATTCTCATCCAGCTGGCTTTGTATATCCACAGCTTGAACCATGTTATCAATGTCTGTCTTTATCTTCTTTTTTTGTACAGTAGTAATGTTTTATAATCCTTATCTGCGATGGTGGTGCTGCGGTAGCATTGTCGCCTCACAGTAAGACACTGTCCGGTTCGATTCTCAGCTAGAGCATCATCTGCATGGAGAAATGCATGAATGGGTGTACCTTCGTTGAAGGTTGTGCATCAGGGTTGGCAACTCGGCACGTAAAAATCAACTGCCAATCATTAGCGGACCAGAGTTCTGCTGTTGCGACCCCTAACTGAGAAAAGCCGAAAGACACAACAACAACGTTTTATAATCCTTCCATATTCAGTTTTGATTTCTTCCATTTTACATGCCCCTTGCCCCTTTTTTCTACAGTCTCTTTTGGAAAAATGCTGCCTTTTTTCTATCGACTGAAGGTTTTCTGATAGAAAAATGTTATAATTCCCTGTAATCTTTGTGTTACATAACAAAGTAGTATCCATTTTAGTATGCATTCTCTTTACTTTATAGACATTTACCAGTTTCTTTTTCTTTATTTGTGTGAACCTCTTCCTTTCTTTCTTTTTTTATTTCCTCCTAAATGCTCTGAATCCTTAGATCGCTGAGTACTTGTATCCAGAATTGCAAGGTTGTCAGGGGCATTGCCTTGTTTCACAGGGGTTGGATGATTCTTACAGGCAACTGGCACATCTTTCCTAAATGTGTTCTATTTGCTCTTTGCCTAACATTATTTATCTCACCAGTCCAATCATTAATAAATTCAAAAACAATTCTTCAAACCATGCCAATTTCACATGTGCAATCATCATCAGTAAGTCTAGGTGTATTAATGGTAAGCAAATTATTCAACCTTTGATATGAGGAACACAGATCACCCTTATCAGGAGTTACTTTTAAATATGCATAGCATTTATTATGCTGTGCAGGATGTTTATGCTTTAGCAAATCATTAATGGCATACTCTTTTAAAGAATCTATATTCAGCTGCAAATGAATAAAAAATTATAAAAGCAAAGAATAATAAATTTAGTTAGCACAGAATTCAAAGATAACTTAAATCAACTTGTATGAGAAAAATCACACAAACAATATATGATTAAATACTAAATTACGTACAATAAAGTTGCTACTCTGATAGTACAAGTTCTAAAAGTCAGACAAAAGCTGGAATTCCTTTACATAGTGTGCAAATGTGCACAGTAAATTCATGACACTATCACTCACAGACACACCTCTTTTTAACAGTAAATATCATGCTTTTCAGAGTTGACCTGTTTCTAGCCTATAATACGTCAAAGAATATAGTCCAATGCAACCTACTATATATCCCTAAACTAACAGTGCACTAAACATCATTCAAGAGATCTTATATTCCACTAAAACATAAATAGAACCTGCTGGCAAGATAGATGTAGAATTCCACAGAATCCCCATTGTATGGAATATATTTCCTGTGGATATAAACCAAAGTACCTCCCTGACCCTTTTAAGCATAACCTGGATGAATTAATGGCCAGTCATAAACATATCCTGTGGCTGGCCCCTCAGGGCTCATAATAAGGGGTCACAACTAGGTATGAACTAGTCATATGAATGTGTACTTAATATCTGTGGTATTGTGACTAGTCTACTAATGGTCCTATGGATCAGTAGCTTACTATTAACCACTGAACCTATAATACCATAATGCTGCTTTCAATCTTTCAGACCAAGTAGATTGCATACTTAGAGTGGGAAGATTTGCTAACTTATAATTTCTGTACTTTGTTTAATTGAAACATGTTTAGAGCCATTTTTTAAGCTTAACTGTTTGTTTTTATCTTACTAGTATGTGCTCATGTATGCATGAGTCACTAATATCATATAACTCATTGACTGGATCCTAATAAGACTTGGGACCTATAAAGATGAAAAGCATGTCTTTTTTCATAAGTATGTCATGTATTATACCTTGTTTTTTAGTGATAAAATCTGTTGAGGATGATTTATTAATGACTGATTTTACACTAACCCAGTCTGAGCCTAAAATTAGTCAGTGCACTATCCAGGTATACACTTATAAATAAATAAATAAATAAATAAATACATAAATACATAAATACTTACATTAAAGACAATCCAGGTTTAATTATAAGGGACATTCAAATAGGTGGGGAACACAAACATCCTTGGATTGTCAGTATGATATTTAAGAATATCGGTAACCCCCTGGCTATATTATTTCACAAGTGTTTTTTTTTTTTTTTTCAAAATTACTTGGGTTAACATAGTCAGTCAATATTTGGGCATATTTATTTGACACTTGAGTACTTTATTCAGTCAGTGTTATGGTAGTTAAATAAGGATTACTTTGTCATTTAATTTTACATGCTGGGCTATAGTCAGGAAATTTTCATAATCTCCAGAGAACAAAGACAGTACTCAGTAGATTCCTAAAATAAATATTTAAAATACAACAATGGGATTCTTCTATTAAATACTCAACTTCTCTGTCCTTTTTCTCCCTATTTACTGTCCCTGCTATGAATAAACAAGAATACAGCATTTAAAATATTTTAAATCAACTGTTTTCTCCACTAGAACAGTACCTTACTGTACTGTGGTGGTTTCACTTTCAAAAAAACTTTTGTCCCACCCTGTTAAAGCTTGCTGCAGTCTCCAATTCATTGATGTCATCAACAACTATGAACATAGGTTGTTTTGTGGTTAGTTCCTTCCCCAATCTGACATTTCCACGACCTTCCTAAAAACCCACGCATGCTGTAATGTCACAGGTGCCTGGTCCTTTCCTTACCCATACAGAATGTGTAAAGGCTAGAACAAGAAAACAATACAGGAGTCAAGTCTCCTGTTGTGGGGTGTCAATCATAGGTGGTAACAGCTTTGACAACTAGGTAAGACTGCAATCCAAATTGTAGCTTGCTACAGATCCCCCTCCATACCCCAAGATTCTCACTACACCTTTCTAAACATACTGGAAAATATTAAGATAGAACCAAACATCCTAATACTGGGTGATTTTAACTACCCTGCCATTAACTGGGAAAACTACTCATGTTCCAACACCTTTGCGCAACGGTTCTTGGAATTCATAAATTCCAATGCCCTGGATCAACTAATCCATAGTCCCACCAGGGGCTCCAATATCCTAGACCTGGTCATTACCAACATGGGAAATCAATGATCCATACCTATGGTCACCCCCTCGTTAGTCAGGTCTGACCATAAGCTAATCACCCTTAACATCCACATCCCACCCCCCCAGTAAAGAAACCACCATAAAAAACTTCTCCAAAGCCAACTTCATGCTACTCAAGTCAGAAGTGACAAACTTCATGACACCCATGCAGACGGGAACTGAAAGTTCAACTGCTGAATCCTATACTAAGGCACTGTATGAGCACATCCACTCATGCATGAATTGTGCCATCCCAAATAGAACCAAAATGCTCTCATCCAAAAAAAGGAAGCCAATCTGGTGGTCCCCTGCCATAAACAAACTTTACAACAAAAGGAAGAAACTTTTGCAGAAAAGAGGAAAATCCCAGGATGCAAAAACTCCTTACTAGCCTCAGTAAGAAACTGAGATGCCTCATAAAATCCTCCAAAGCTAGTTATGAAAATAAAATTGCCAAAGATTCCAAAGACAACCACAAAGCATTCTATAACTATGTCAAGAATCTAAATGGCAATACTCAGATCTGCTCTGAGCTAAAACAGAATGGCATTAAATATACTGATCCGAAGGATATTGCCAATATCCTGGCAGATCGATTCAGTGCCAACTTCACCCCCCTCTCACCCCCTAAATGGACCATCCCAATACCGGAAGATTGCCAAATTCCAGTAATAACGGCCACACAGGTACAAAATGCACTCTCTAAAGCCAAGAATACAGCATCCATGGGACCAGGTGACATCCCGGGCTGTGTACTACATGAACTACAATATGAACTGGCACATCACCTAAGTGTCATGTTTAATCATAGCCTCACCTCAGGTTTCATGCCCACTGAGTGGCACAGAGCTACAGTTATCCCAATCCACAAGGGGGGATCCACCTTGGATCCCGGAAACTACCATCCCATCAGTCTGACAAGCCTTATCTGCAAGGCCATGGAGCGTATTATCATGGAACTTATAAACAAAGACATTGGCAACCTTCAAACACTGGACCCCACCCAGTTTGGGTTTGTGAAGGGCCGATCTTGTCTCCTGAACCTGATTGACTTCTTTGAATCAGTATCCAGAGCCATGGACAAGGGTAAGGTGGTCCACACAGCCTATCTAGACCTTGCCAAGGCCTTTGACACCATCCCCCACTCTGGAATCATAGATAAACTTACTAAGTTGGGCATTAATCCCTATGTCACCCAATGGGTTGCTAAATGGCTTACTGATAGAACCCACACTGTAAAAGTAGCCAACTCCAAATCCAGCTCCAGACAAGTGATAAGTGGAGTACCTCAGGGTTCAGTCCTGGGGCCGCTCTTGTTTGGCATCTACTTCTCTGAAGTACAGGTCAACACTAAGGGACTCTGGCTAACAAAGTTTGCAGATGACTGCAAACTGGGAGCCATTATTGAATCCCCAAATGATGTGGATACTCTACAAAAGGGCCTTACAGAAACAGATGCTTGGTGCCAGAGCCATGGGCTCAAGCTCAATGCCAAGAAATGTATTGTTATCCCCTTTGGGAAAAATATGTATCCATGAATTACCATATAGGTGGCAGTACACTAAACACAGAAAGTGTGATAAGAGACTTAGGGACACAGGTGGACAGTGGTCTCACCTTCGATAACCACATCGCCACAACAGTCAGGAAATCCTTCTATGTGGCACACCTCATCACGAAGGGCTTTTCATCCAGAAAAAAGGAGGTCATTGTCCCACTGTACTCATCCCTCATTAAACCCATTATAGAATACAACGCCCCATTTGGTATGTACCTCTCAAGACATCTGCAACAACTGGAAAGGCCTCAGAAATACCTCACTAAAAGAATCACAGGCCTAAAGCAGATGCCCTACGCTGACCGCCTTAAAAAACTCCAGCTATACTCTGTTGCATATCGTCTACTCAGAGGCGATCTCTGCTTAACATACAAGGCCATGTCAAACTCAGAGCTGTTGGACATGCTACACTTAAATAAATCCCAATCCTTCAGAGCTACACGCTCCAGGGATCTAAACCTTGTCATCACAATAAACAAAACATGCTGGAGGGATAGGTTCCTGACCCAGAGACTCCCCAGACTCTGGAATAGATTGCCCATACATGTCAAGCAGAGTGTCTCTTTGGACCTCTTCAAGAGGAACCTTGACGATTGGATGGGAGAAAGGAAATTCACCCCAGGGATCACGTCAGTCGCCCTGCTAGACAGGGGTCCAGGAAAGTAAATAATGTGGGAAGAAATAGCCAGGGAATTGTTATGGCTAGGCTTGTATAGGCCCTAGGGCTGATAGCCTAGTACCAACCTAAGTTAGGTGTGAAGGGGGATGGGAAATGAGTCAAAGTAGTACAAATTCAGGCTTCACAAAGTACTGTAGTTTAACCATTCTAGAAAGAAGCAGCAGTAAAAAGTATTTTGAAAGTCTGTTTTGTGGCATGTGCATTGTTTGTGTTTTATGTAGTCATTGAACAGTATGAAATGTTACTTAAAACTGATTGAAAGACAGCAGTGTATGCATGTAAAATCAATGAAGTAACGGAAGCTTCAGGAAAAAAATAGGCATACATGACATAATTTTTAGAGATGCATTGCATTATGGGGCAGACTAAACAATCAGAATTATTTCAAGATGCCAGACCCCATGTGGTCAGACTCAGCAACTATGTATAACATATTTAAAAACTTGTAAATAGTCCCAGAGTGGTGTTAAAATGTAGGAAACACCAAACCATTATGAAGTAAACATGTTTTTTGAGTCGATGGGTGCAGTTCTCCTTTAACATCACTTTAAATAATTATTTTATGTACTGTTTGCAATCCAGAAGTTATTTCCCTGGCTTCTGGCATTTAAAAGTTATTTTTCTCAGGTAGAGACACTACCACCAAGGTCACACACATGCTGTAACTGATTGGGTGACACAGTGACATCACAGGCCCTCATATGAGTATAATCTGTCACACACATTTCACATTGCACATGTCTTGTATCCCAGAGTAAAATACAAATTTACACTGACATACCACAGAAATGATGATACACATCACAATGCATGCATATCCTGAGGAGCAGCATAGTGAGGGGAGTAGTACAAAATATAGTACAGCAAATTGTGTGCTGCACATATGTCTACAGATTACAAATTAACGCCCTTTGTCGGAAATACTGCTTGGCATTCATTTCTGTAGGATACATTAATTGTGAAGTTGTTTCTTGACTAAGGATTAACATTTTTCTTAGTTTGTGTTCTCTTTTTTTTATGAATCATCCTTGTGTGTAGTTTTCAAGTAGTGTTCTGAGGGGTCTTTTTTGTTTGCTTTGTTTTTTTATTTTATTTTATTTATGTATATTTGGTAGTATAGTTTATTGCTAGATTTAATTAACACCTCAGATTTGTCCACAAGGTGATTAATATGTTTTAGTATTTAGCAAATCGTCTTGAAGGGGGATGTAATTGAAAATGTATTACTAGTTAAAGGACATGTAGAGAAAGTTGGACAAAATAAAGAAAAGAATTAAAAGAATAAAGAAAATCAGGTTCATATGACTACAAAGAAGTTAACTTGGAAATGAGTGCATTGTTTAGAGAACTGACAACTATATTACTTGGAGGGATTAAGCATTGATTAGACTTGTGTGACTGCGCTGATTTTGTTCAGGGGATTTGATCAGTCTAAGAATAATATTTCAAAAAAGATTTTAGTAGTTGACATTTTGTCTTTGAAGAACAACAACCAATAAGGACACTTATGACTATTTTTTTTTGCCATTATATTATTCAGTATAATAAAGCAAATATAGGATTAAGTAACAACTGCTCATTACTTAAAAATGGGCATTGGTCTTGCCAAAGTACATATTTGAAAGAAGTCATTAGATATGAGTTTATGTTATGCAATGCTTATCTTTTTCTTTTAATTAGATGTTTACATATACTTTTTATGGTGAAAATTAAAAAGGCATGCAGACACAGTTTATTTTAGGTATTAACAGATATCTTTAAATATGCAATGGAATGTATTGTTCAAGAATGCAGTTCAAGTTGATGCAGCACTCATTATGAGCATGTATCAATTCCAAGGAATATTTGGAGAACAAATAGGTATGAAATGAACATTCTGTTTACCTTAACACATATAACAAATGATTCTGATGGCAATGGAAAATGCACGTCAGGAGCATTGACATTCTGTTTGGTTAATGGCTAGTTATCTTTTTAGTAAATGCCATACTAGCAGAAGGATAAAGTTGAAAAATGTTGTAAAGAATAAAATAACTCACCCAAGCAAAGAGCATCAGAAGAAATATATGGCAGTTTTGTAGCTATCCAAAGACCTCATTTCTCTTCAGGTTTGCAATCATTTTCGTACTTTCAGTCAGATATACTGCATGAGTTAGAATTTTTTCTAGACACTTGGCTAATCTACTAAAAGTAAATCACACATCTGTTAATATTACACATTTGAGAGACTTTTCACCATATGAATAAACCAGTTTGTTAATCAGAACAACCCATATAAATTCATCATGCATTTCCTTAAAAATGTTATTTTCACTCATATACTAGGCACTGCTACAAAACTAATGGAGGCAGAATTTAATCAACACTTAAATGTAATGCTGGTACAGCTGACTCTGAAGCATTATTTTATTAAATAATGCAAACATTTTTCACTTCAGTTTTACTACCATTACTTAACCATATGAAAAACTAAGGCATATAACAGAATAATAGATATATCAGTTCAGAACCATTGCAGAGTTCACAGGATCAACCTTATGACTACCCTTTTTATACCTAATTGACTCATTCATACCAGAGTTAGGGTCAGAGGCCTCCATCTCATTCATCCCTAGTAGAGGCAACTGTCTTAACATCACTTCGACAACTTGCATGCTCTCCAATAACTACTCTCATCAGGTCCACGCTGCATTCCTAACCACATGGCTATGAGGCTTCAGGTATTACCAGTGAAGCAAGATGAGTTGTTGCCCTTCTACAGTATCACTCCCACTCTCTGCTGCCCAGTCCTTCTAATGCCCATGTTGTTAATCAAACATGGTGGCTTTGGAAAGCAGTTAGGATTTTATCCCTATTTATCATGGAGACAGGTACTTCACAGCCATTTTTATCTATAAAACAAGCCCATGTCATCTTCTTATTAAGAATTACCATCCTATATTATCAACAAATCTTGATATAAGATATATTCATTCAGTATTGCTTGCCATTATTCATTAATTATTTAAATTCATTATTCCTTAATTGGTGGTTTCACAATTTCTATAGTAAAATAATGTCTTTTGTGAAAGACAAAAGACAATAACAATGTGAATATATTCAGCACACTTTGACTTAAGCCTTTGACTGTGTACATAAAACTACATTCTAAATTTGCATGTCTGAAAACTATTCTGAACCCATAAAAGTCTTAGATGATGCTGCCTCGCATGCCTAGCAACAAACAGATTATCTCCATGCAAAATAAAATTTGGCATGCACCTCACTAGACACCTGCAACAACTGGAGAGGCCGCAAAAGTACCTCACAAAGAGGATCCTAGGCCTTAAACACTTGATGGACATGCTAAAAAAACTCCAACTATTCTCTGTCTCATATCGCCTACTTAGAGGCAATCTCTGCTTGACTTACAAAGCCATGTCTGTCCTAGCTCTGTTAGAAATGCTGCATCTAAAGAAATGCCAATCCCTCCACAACACACGCTCCATAGACCTCAACCTCATTACCACAATCAACAGAACATGATGGAGGGACAGGTTCATAAGAGACTGCCCATGCTATGGAATAGACTTCCCATACAAATCAAGCAGAGCACCTCACTGGCCCTCTTCAAGACAAATCTTGATGAGTGGATGGGAAATAGAAAATTCACCCCGGGGATCAGTCCAGTGTCTCTACTCGACAGAGGCACTAGGAACTAAGGTTGGGTGGCACGATGCCAGGGTAATCCTATGGGCTAGGCTTGTAAAAGCTCCAGGGCCATTAGCCTAGTACACACCTATTAACCTATGAACCTATATTTGCAGCTAGAAAAGGGTATCCCCTGTTACCTTATCTATCATTTCATTAGAGCCTTTTTTCACAAAACTGTGCATTGTATGAACTATACTGAAAGAAATATAAATTAATTTGCACACATTGTATTACTCTATATCTGTAGTCTTAGACAACCAATACTACAGCACACTTCCATTATAAACTTTTTCCCAGTAAATAACATCAGTGGATATAACATCTCCAGCAATACCCAGAATTCTTAACATTGATGAAGAATATAGCAAAGATCCTCTTACAAACAATGTGGATAAAACATTGTTTTTCTCAGTAAATCACATCAATGAGTATAAAATCACCAACCCATTATCAAAAATTCATATTTAACTGGAATAATTGCAATATCTTGGGGTCAAGCCTGTCTGAACTTCCTTTATTCATTGCAATATATATATATATATATATATATATATATATATATATATATATATATATATGTAAGTTTACTATTAGAATGTCGAATGGCATTACGTCGACTGTACTATAGTCGCACACAGAAGTTCGAAAATAGTAATGTCGACGTCAAGAAAACAATCTAGGAATGGTTTTAACATGGGTCGAGGTAGGTGTTCAGTATTATTCAGAACTACAAACATCTCCCCTACCTCGACCTATGTTAAAACACAGTCCTAGACTGTTTTTTTTGTCGTCGACATTACTATTTTCGAACTTCCGTGTTCGACTATAGTACAGTCGATGTAGTGCCGTTCGACATTTCAATAGTAAACCATATATATATATATATATATATATATATATATATATATATATATATCATATGCCTTGTAAGATATAAAGGTGTATTATAAATGTAAAGTTAGTTCTCTTGCAGAAGCATCAGTAATAACAACAATCATATTTCCAACAGTGTTCACTCTTTATACAGATTCAGTCACCTGCATATTCAGTGAAACATTCAAGTGAATAAATACAATAATGCCTACATTTTTACAGAATAATAGCATATTATAAGTTAGCTTAATGATATATTTGACAAAAAAGCAAGGAATTGGGCCTGAAAATTCCAAATATAACTTTTACTTACTGGCAAGGGCATTCATGTAACTGTCTATATCAGTTTACGTTTACCCTAATCTAAATAAATGCTCTGTTATCACAATGCAATTTTGGTGAAGAATATTTTTGAAGTCTATACCATATACTTTCAAAATTTAAAGGAAGTTCTCTGTTTTACACCTTTATTTAAAATAAATCTGAATCTTCATTTTTAATGCAATAACTTGATGCATTCAGTGAGTTTTTATTGTAGCAATCATTGTTAGGAAAATCAAATATTACCACTGTGATAGAACCTTTACAGTGCTATAAATTTCTAGTGATAGAAAACGTTCATTTATTTCACATAACTGCTAACCAAGGCATCATTTCAAACAAAATTATGTTAACTAAACAAGGTCTTTGTGGATTTGCCTATCATTTATTATACATGATTGTCATGATTTTGTAAACTTCTCTGCCCTGTTCAGGTATAATAAGAAAAATTTCAACTTTGTTTCATCATATGTGGACATCCCAGAAAAATAATTTCATTTTTATCAAACCAAACATTTAGTCTAATACTAGCCTGATATACAAATTTACAAATACTGGATTACACTTCAATATTTTACAAATTATGACAACATCTGGCAGAATACAGATAAAAAGTTTTCATTTCACAATTACATATACCAACAATTTGTGTTACTTTATAATACCAAACATACCCTGACATCATATAATAAAAGATGCCCAAGTTTGTAAATGACTCTATTGTCTTTCTTGCATGTCAGTTTACAAATGCTCTAAAGAGCAAATACATTTTGACATTTTTTATTAGCTTTGGTAAATTTATTTATAAAGGCATTGCTTAAAGAAGGAAAAGTAATCTTATCTCTATAAAATTCTTACACCAAATAATTTGATAAGAAATGAGCATATATTGTAAGTAAATATTCATACCTAATCAGTAAGCTACCTAAAATCTATGATGATTTTGATACATCAAGACTAAATAACATATTTTGTTTCTTATGAGGTGACTTGTGATGTTAATCTCTGTGTGCTTGTGCTGTAAGGTTGCACCATGTTTTTATGTTCATAATGTAAAATTGTAAGTTAAGGGATGCTGGTTGATGTCTGATAAGATCTTAATCTAAGGTTTTTTACTTAGATTTCTTTCTGTTTTTATAAGCTGTTTCAAGAAATGTATTAAGAAGCCCTTCTGGTTTCTGTTGATAAAACTACATTCCTAAAAGCAGCACTGAGTCTACAGTTACAGGGTATGTTTGATATGATCAATAAAGATGAAGTTTTAAAAAAGAGGGAGTACATTCTTTTCCAGGGCTTTCTCCTACCTAGAAAGATTTCCAAATAATTCACATTCCTATTATTGTACAATTGCATTTTGTAGAAAACCTTATGAAAATAAAAATAATGTGCAGTCATTATTATTTTATCTCTCTGGCCTGCCATTTTTTTTGTTTGGTTTAAACAAGTCACACTTTTTTTTCTGATATACCACTATCCATTTATCGCTAATTTAATAAGGAGCTTGAGCCCTTATGAACTGGTCCTTCCCACAGAAGCAATATTATCTAACTACAGGTGACAGAAAGAAAATTATACCAATTTGCTGAAAGATTACCTGCAGGCTACACCACAATTTTTTGAATATATAAAGCAGTTTGAGGGTAGTGATAGTAAATTTGTATATATCATTTTGGCTGTCAGATCTTTAATCATCATTCTAATATTCATATATATTTTTTTTCTTTTTATATTATTTTATACAGTTTTAAAGTACCAGTCATGGAAATAACTTTCTCTAATAAGGAAAATGCAACAAAAATTTTCTGACGCTCACTTCTGAAAACTCTGAAAAAGTAGTACCCTACTCTTCTCCATCATTTCACATCACTGCACTCCATTATTTTAATCTACCATATTCTATTATGTAGCCCATGATGTATATCTGCTGCAGATATTTTGTTTCTGGCAAATTTGTTTGCTTAGATAATTCAACCTGCTAAAAACTTAAGTAGTTCACTTCCAAACGTTCTTTATGATTTAATACATGTTTTGTCCTTCAAATACATCTTCTTGATGTTGTTTACTTTTAAGACTGATTTTTTGACACTTCCTAAACAACTGAGGTTAAACTGAGGCATCAAAAGATTCACACTTTGCTCATTCCCTCAGTATTCTGCAGGATAATGAAAAAAATGTTGTTCTCTCTTTCAGGAGTCTTATGTTTTTAAAATGATTTTTTCAAAAATGTAATTAGTGATATTTCATGATTCTACTTCATTTTTGCATACTTCTGGCTGAATAATGTTACAGAAGCTGTTTCATGACCATTTATTAGACTTGTAACATTTTCTTCTGTCTATATTAGGGACAATTGTCTTGTCTTCTTTTGGGAATATAGATCAAAATTATTTAACATTCTTGCTTTTTCAACATGGTATAATGCTATTGGTTGCCGTACATTTAATTGAGTGCCATCTGAAAGATTTCAACACATTAGAGTCTCCACCTGATGAAAAAAAATAAGCATTTTTGCTTATTTTAACCCTCCTGTCCTTCACATAGTGTGGGTTTCCATCTCACCACTCATAATTTAATAGACTGATCTACCAGCTGCACTGAATTACTGCCAGTAGAAACACAGATGTTGCACTGGTCTTCATTCTCTATGGTAATCTCTGCTTGTCAAGTTTGAAACTGTCAAGTTAAAATCAATGAATCACAGTCACACCCAGTAAGTACTTATTGACTAGTAGGTTCTCATTCAATTAAATTTTTCTTCCCTTATAGGAATATGTCTTGGCCTATTTATATACACTGAATTTGTTTTTCCAATTCTTATCTATAATGGTTATCACTTCTTAGGAAGTTTAATTTAATAAGCATTTTTTTTCTCCGTTGTTAGATCTCTATCTTCCTTTAATATTCTTAATATTTGCAGCACGCTGAATGTTTGTCCTTATATTTGTTACATTTGATGTCATGCAGTTTAAGAACTTGGAGAATTTTCTTCATTTAGGATGCTTATGTGTTTTGTATAAAACCATATGGCTAGGATTTATTAACAGCTACGCAAAGTGTAATGATCATCATGCCACCAACACAATAGTGAGGGATTTGGTATTCATTAAGCAGCTCTACATGACATGTAGAGCTGTACAACAATGGGAGATGGCTGAATATGCTAATGGAAGCATGAGGAACTGAATACATGCTTTGTAACCAATCCAAATATGGTGCACCTATTCAGGAAGCTATAAAGCTATCATGTGCACTTGGTATAGGCTGTTACCATCACACCAAAACCTTTTGGAATGCAGGCACAATTACATAAACATGTTAGGGCTGCTCCTGCCATTATTATGTTGTTTGTGCAACAAACCTTAAATCAGGGTGCTTCTGGTGCTGATGCTACATCTGCCAGACTTCAGACATGAAGAAGAAGAAGAAGGGTTTTAGACCCTGTTTAACTTATCATGGACTTCATGAAACAGAAATTGTTGACAGATACAGGGTGGACAGTGAATCAGTGGAGGAAATATAAAACCTCTGCTGACCCCGTCTCAGGGAAATAGTGGAGAAACCATCTCAGTGGAAGCAAAGGTATATTTGGCATTATATATACTAGCTACTGTTACTTTTCAGAGACCCACAGGGGATATATTAGGGGTGTCATACGCATCTGCTTCTAGAATAGTTCATAAGTTTTTTAAATGCAATGCTACTACATGCAAGGCAGCAAACCCCTCAGGTGGGAACAAGAGCCTTGCAAGAACTCTATGAAATAGCACACTTTCCTGAAGTGATAGGGGCCATAGACTGCACACACATAGAAATAAAAACCTACCAGGAGAACAGCGAAGAGCTACACAAACAGAAAAGGCTTCCACTCCATAAACTATTAGGTTGTCTGTATTGCCCAAAAGATCATGTACACTGTCTGTGCAGGTAATACAGTCAGTTTCCATGACTCACATATGGTACATTTTTGAGCTGCACACTAGGCTTGCTTGGAATGTCATCTCTCAAGGGCATCTAGTGAGGGATGTAGGTTATGCACTAGAGCCCTGGTTCATGAGAAACCCATGATCAAACAAGGAATATTATAGAACTTAGGTTCATAGGTTCATAGATTAGTACTAAGCTAACTACCCTTGCGAGCCATTTTAAGCCTAGCCAATTATCCCTTGTGAGACTCAAACCCTGCACCTTGTGTTTGTAAGGCAAACACCTTAACCATTAGGCCACCCTCCCAACTTGTGTCTGGTTTGCTGAAATCAAGGCTCCAGTGTCTTGACACATCCAGAGATGCACTGCAGTACAACCCAGGCACCTGTTATGAAGTACTTACAGTCTGTGCCATGTTACACAATGTCATTCTCAGGAAACAGCTCCATCAAGGACAGTGAGGGGCAGTGCCACAGTTTCAAAGAGCACAGATAGGGCAAGCAACAGTAGCAGTAGCAAGTGCAGATGAGGATTCTGATGGAGAACCACCAGCAGCAGATAGTGCTGGCAAATGGAGGACTGCACAGTATGCCTAGCTCTGGCTAAGAGGCAAAGGACAGAACACACAATCACTACCTAAGTCACAGCCTAACATCCAATGCACATACAAATAGCAAATCGGATGCCTGTCAGACTCACCTAACCATGTAATGTCTGTCTTCTGATAGCATTGGATAGAGGCAGTCTACAAGGACACAATACATATCTGCATTAATGATAGCTGTGTGTAGAAAATGTAAATACAATAAAATGTAATAGCTCTGATTACTTTCAAATTGACATGTGTTTGCCCTATGAGTACACACTTGTTAATCCCTTCATTCAATCCCCAATACCAACCACCACCGCAATCCAAACCCTCAACCAAACACATAAAAAGAAGTATATTTGGAACTCATTGACCAGCACAGATTGTATAATCCTTCTGTAATGGAGATAACACTGGTTTAAACTTTGCAATTCATTTCTGCATTAACAATTTAAAAATTATCAGTGCAGCATGATATAGGTAACACTGAACTGTTATAACATCCTTTTCCACTGCTTTGGAGTCCTGCCTAGAAGAAATTCACATTTTCCTTTTCATGCTAACACAGATAATAACTCCAGGCCCTCTACTTACTGGCAACACCATTATCTGCTAAAAGTGTGCAAGCATGACATACAAATTAAATTAGATTTGTCATGCAGCATTTGATAGCATCACTGTAGAAATGCAGAAATGGCTATACCAAAAGTAAGGGATAAATGAAGCAGCATAAAAAAATGTACAAGTTTTCTTCATGAGTCACAGCATTTCACCCTTGTACTGTCAAAATGAAATCATTATTTAAGAAATAGATACATACCCTGACAATACAGCACTGTAGAGACTAACTAAAGTACCTTATTCTACAATCATATAGCTCTGTTTTAAAGCAGTAACGTAGTCCCCTCTGTATGATCTAAGGGCACTGCCTACACCATTACCTACATATAGTGCATAGTCAGCCCTGTGAGCACTGTGGGTATGTAAATGAGGTGTGGAATCATTAGCATTCCTGAATACCACAATCTGCACACCATGTAGGGAATGTAAACATGCTGTAGGGACCTACACAATTACATGCACATGCCCTCAGCAATGTTAGGACCAGCAGTGAAAATTGTTAGCTGGTAATGGCTTGCAGGTTTATCTGATCACCTTGACAACCTGAACAATCAGCTACCACAGTCTCCCCTCTCTGATATACAGTTAGGTTGAGTCAAGAACAAGGTAATTAAAAAAAAAAACAGTCTGCAAGTTCACTGACTGATATATATTGACAGTTCAAACTTTTCACTGTCTTGTCTCAAATATTATGATTATTATTATTAGCTGTGCGCCACATGGCAATGGGAAAATTACTTTCATGGCTTAAGTAAAAAAGTGCAAAAGTTAGTTTAGGCTGCCATTGGTCATGCAAACCAGCTGGGTAGCATTGTGTGTCTAACAGCACTCTAGATACTACTCAAGGAAGAAAAACACCTGACTTGTATCTTTCTCTGTGGCACAAAGTGTAAATGCAGTAAGATGATGGATGAAGTGTAGCTGATGCAAGGTTTGAATCCACTGCCATAACACCTCTGCAAAGGGTTTTCAGAATATATATTTAATCACATTTTGTGATACCTTATTGTTTTTGTGTAAAAATGAACTGTTGTTGGTATTGCTAATACCACATAATCATTATTCTGTCTACTGTAGAAACATATGTCATTAAGGACAGGTCAGATAATGTATGCCAGAAAGTACACGTCTGATGTTGTGTAGAGATTCGAGAAGGGAGAATTGTTCACTTGAATTTAATTCTTGCTCTGGTCATTGCTACATATAAGCATGCATTGCATGTTATTCACTATCTGTAATTGCCATACCATATATTACAATGCAATATCTGTTCTACATAGGTTCATAGGTTACTAGGCTAATGATCACAATGGCCTTTTTAAGACTAGCCATGCATCTCAAATCTCTGACAGGTTCTGATACCATTGAAAAGTGTTAGCAGGGGCCTGTGAGATGAACCATTTACAGGTTACATGTGCCCATTAGAAACAGAGATGCCAAACCAGGGATGAATTTCCAGTTTACCATTCAATTGTCCAAGTTGCACTTGAACTGGGTTAGGAGGAACTCTGCTTCACATGGTTGGGGAGCCTGTTCCATAGACGCAGTAGTCTTTGCGATCCATACCTATCTCTCCAGCAGAACCTATTTACATCACATGCAAGGTTTAATTCTTTAGAATGGGTAATTGTGGTGCTGTTTGTTTTGTGGATATGCAGGAGGTCCATTAGAGTGAGGTCTGACAATTACTTGTATGCCAGGCATAGATCTCTCTTCAAAAGCCTGTAAGGTTCAGAATACAGGGATAGGGCCTTGATGCAGTCTGCATAGGACATTTTACTTATGCTCTGTATTTTTTTAGTGATAAACCTCTGTGGCTGTTCGACTTGTTGGATATGCCTGGTCCAAAGGGGGCATTTTACTCAATGATAGGTCTGATGAATGCTGAATACAGTGGAACAATGTATTCCTTGGACTTAGATTCCATACCTTTGTTTATATGTTGTGCAATATAGAATGATTTCTTCATCACTGTAGACACATGATGGTCAAAGGCTAGATTACTATCTATGTGTGTCTCTAAGTCCCTGACTACTGGGTCAACTCTAAGGGGTGTATTGCCAATATGATAGTTACCAGGGATGGATAACTTCCCAAAGGATAGTATTATGCATTTCTTGGCATTTAGTTTCAGTCCATGGCTCTGACACCAGTTGTTTGTCTGTGTCAGCCCCTCCTGGAGAACATTTGTGTCAGTGTGAGATTCAATGACAGCTCCTAATTTGCAATCATCTGCAAATTTAGTCAACTAGAGATCACTGACATTGGCCTTGACTTCTGAGAAGTAAATGTCAAAAAGGAGAGGTCCATGGACTGATCACTGAGGGACTCCACTTGCAGCTGGCCTCTTTGTAGAGGTGGACTCCACAATTCTAACTTCCTTGGTCCTGTCTGTGAGTCACTTGGCTATCCATCGGGTGACATACAAGTTTGTACCTAACCTCTTGAGTTTGTCAACAATGCCCTAGTGGGTTATTGTGTCAAATGCCTAGCCAGGTCAAGGTAGACAGTGTGAACAATATTGCCCTCATCCATTGCTTTGGTGACCTTCTCAAAGAAGTCCACCAGGTTGAGTAGGCATAATCTGCCCTTGATGAAACCAAACTGGGTTGGGTCCAGTGTCTGGAGGTTTACTATAGCTCTATTGATCATCCCCTATGATAATTTTTTCCATGGATTTATATATAAGACTAGTGAGACTTATGGGTCTGTAGTTTCCAGGGTCTGTGGATGGTCCATCTTCATGGAAAGGGATGACTGTTGCCTTTCTCCATTCATAAGGCATGAAAACTGTTTGAAAGCTACAGTTAAATAATAATTCCAGAGGCCCTTATAAATAGGTCGTGTTTCATGGTATTTAGAAGGCATCCTGTGATATTTTCTGGGCCCATTGATGCAGTGTTCTTGGTCTTAGAGACAGCATTAAGGACGTGTTCCTTTGTGAAAGTAAGGGGAGGTATATTTAATGGTATTTCCTGAAGGAAGGTTGAGGGGAGGGAGGGGTAAAGCTGGAGCTAAATTTGTCATCCAGGAGGTTTGCTATGTCTTCTGGCTTAGTATAAATGACTCAATTTACAATGAGCTCTGCACACAACTGTGTATTGCCTTTGATGTTGTGGGCATAGCTAAAGAATGCTTTGTGGCTGTCCTTGGCCTACATGCTTTCTACTTGGCATCACACATTCATAGTTTGCTACTTAAGTGAAAAGATGAAAAAATTTGTTTAGGCTGCCTTAGGTGACCCAGAAATGCCTGGCAGTTATGTGGAGCTAGCAGCACTCTGGATAGTTATCATTCAAAAAGTATACCTATCATGTAACTGTCTCTGTGCTGTAATGTGTAAATGAGTTTCCCTATTAGAAGACCGAAGATGCATTCTTTCGAATGGGTCTTGGTATAAAATTGTTATGATATTTCTCTTATATGTTAAAACAATTTACCTGTTTTGAAAAAAAAAAAGCCTGAAACGGCAAATTATTGAAGCGGCTTTTAAGCTAATTCTTTCCCTGGGAAAGAATTTGCTTGGCCGCTTCATTACTTTGTCATTTTCGGCACTGTAGTGCAGTCTTGGAGTTTAAGTGGGGGGAGGGGGTGAAGCCCCCCACTTAATGTAATGTTTAAAGTATTTTATTTTATTTTTTTGTTGTTGGAACAGCGATTTTTTTCAAAGGGAAAAAATTGCTGTTCTGACAGTTCGAAATTGTAAGCTTTTGCTTACATAGGGTCGATTAATCACCATTCGCTTTTTTAAGCATTCGGTGATCTAATATAGATCCTGTAAATGAGACTAATTGACAGAAAGAAGGTGCATGAAGCATTCTTTGAATCCTGTTTACAGAATAATTTGCCATAATTCAAAATATTTACTTTTCCATTTTCTCACTTTAAGGTACATTTTCTCTCCACTTGGCAATGCACAGACTCAGTTCACTAACTAATGAAAAAAGTGAAAAGTTTAGCTAAGACTGCCTTAGGTAGTTCAAATATGCCTGACAGCTTTATATGACACCATGCGACATGGAGAGTAGTTACTTCAGGAAATACACCTGACATACTGTACATCTAATGCTGTGATAAAAGGTGTAACCAAAGTGAATCGAGAGGAATAAAGCACTTGAAATATTGTTTGAATCTTGTGTAGATATGACATTGCAATTTACCACAATGTGATTTTGTTTTACTTTCTTTTTAAGGTGTATTTACTGTCTCCTTGGCAGTGGGAGAGATGTGCTACCTAAGGAAAAAGTGAAAATTTTAGTTTAGGGTGCCTTATTTAGCTCAAAATCACCTGATAACTTTGCATGGCTGGTAAAACTCTGATATTAATAATTTTAAAAAATACACTTGTCAGATAACTCTCTGTGGTGCAAGGTGTAATTGAGTGCAATGTTTGGTGGCAGGCACCAAATGCAACTAATGCTAAATGGGAGTGCAATACTTATAGCAATACAATTGAAATTGATTGCCATGGTCTAGATTATTCTGCTCTACTCTTTTTTCACTGTGTGCCACTATGCTAAGCTATGTTTATTCACTTTAATGTAAATTATACAAGATGAATAGTTGGACACATGGATTACAGTGCTCAGTAAAGTGGTAAAGATGATTACATACAGCCATGTTTGCTGAAATCTCCTGTGAAGTATTAGCTTTCATACATTTACATTTATACATATTATGCTAACATAACACTCATGTCTAAATTACTTGTTGCTGCTACAGTAGTCTGCTACCTAGTGTAAATGCTGTCCTGTAAAGGTCATTATGCAAGAGTCAGCACACAACAACATAGAGTACTGCTAACTACTGTTCTGAGTTCAGCAATTTAGTAAATTATTACACACGCACTAGCACTTTAACATCAGCAGCACAAATCAGCTCTGTGGAGCTGAGCTTAACCAGTATAAGAAAACCAAAGAGGAGAGAAACGAATTATAGTTTTCTCTTACATAAAGTTTGCTCATAGGTTCATAAGTTTATAGGTTCATACTAGGCTATCTGCCCTAGGGCATTTATAAGGCTAGCCAGAGTATGTTTGGCTTTCGCCACTCATTTTAAATTAATTTTGCTATGCCCTTTTTCGAGGTTAGTATACTGTGCCTCTGTCTAACAGTGACACAGAAGTGATACCCGGGGTAAGCCCATCCACTCATCAAGATTCCTCTTGAAGAGAGTCAATGAGGGACTTTTCCTAACCTGGACTGGGATTTTATTCCAGAGTGAAGGGAGCCTCTGGGTTATGAATCTGTCCCTCCAGCATGTCCTATTTATTTCAGTGCTGAGGTTCAAGTCTCTCGAGAGCATAGCTTGATGGGATTTGGATTTTCTGAGGTGCAGCATGTCCTTTAATTCAGGGTTGGACATGGCTTTATACATCAGGCACAGATCGCCTCTGAGCAGGCGGTATGCCACTGAGTAGAGCTGGAGTTTCTTTAACTGGGCAGCATATGGCATCTGTTTGAGCTCTTTGATCCTCTTGGGGAGGTACTTTTGGGGTCTTTCCAGTTGCTGCAGGTGTCTGGTAAGGTACATCCCAAAAGGGGCATTGTACTCAATTATGGGCCTGATGAGGGATGAGTAAAGAGGCACGATGACCTCCCCTGATCTAGATGTGAATCCCTTCATGATTAGGTGGGCTATATAAAATGTTTTTCTAACCACTTTGGCCACGTGGTTGTCAAATGAGAGACTGCTATCAACTTGGGTCTCCAGGTCCCTAATTACTTCTTCTGTACTTAATGGATTACCACCTATGTGGTAATTGGTGGGCACTTTGTTTTTGCCAAAGGGGATGACTATACACTTTTTGGCATTTAACTTGAGGCCACGGCTCTGGCACCAGTTGTCTGTTTCTATGAGGCCCTTTTGGAGGATGCTTGTGTCAGCTGGAGAGTCAATTATGGCACCCAGTTTGCAGTCATCTGCGAACTTGGTCAGCCACAGTCCTTCCGTGTTGGCCTGTACCTCCGAGAAATATATACCAAACAAGAGAGGTCCCAGGACAGAGCCTTGTGGGACACCACTTGTAACTGGTTTGGAGTCTGACATGGTTCCAGCAATTCTAACCATGTGGGTTCTGTCCTTGAGCCAGTTTGCAACCCATCTAGTGACATAGGGGTTTATATTTAAGCTGGTGAGTTTATCTATAATGCCCGAGTGGGGTATTGTATCGAAGGCTTTTTCGAGGTCCAGGTAGGCTGTGTGGACCACCTTCCCCTCAGCAATGGCCTTGGTGACTGATTCAAAGAAATTGACCGGGTTTAAGAGGCAGGATCTGCCCTTAACAAAGCCAAACTTCATACTTCCATATTTGTCCTGCCAATGCATGTAGTGCAAGCATGAGACAAAACAGTGTGCAGTCATCCCAACAGGAAGTCACAGGAATGTTTGATTGACAAGCCACCTGTGTACAACAGTCAATGTGGATGTCATTCCATTACATGTACCATGTCAATATCCCTCACTGTATTACAATGTAAGGACAGTCTACACATTGCATTAACAGTGTACGTCATTACATGCAGAAATCATAGTGATGTTACTTTGCCCTCTGCATACATATGTATGTATGTATTGCATGACCTGGGATGCACGTTACTAACTCTTCAAAGCAATGATCTTTCCAGATATTCTAATATCTGGTTTCATATAGGCATTATGTATATTCCCCTGTGCTGCTTGCAACTAATACAGTGCTCTCTAGATTGTGTAAACAAGATAAAAAAGAGGTTCAGTACCCCGCATGGCAGACATGTTTACATGTGTATCACTGAGTGGTGAATCCATTTATCTGAGAATCATGCATTTAACTTTTCTCCTAGTTCCCTTATCCCTAATGTTATAGTAAAATCCTGTCTAAAAATCAATGATGATGTCATCCTGACAAAAGTGCAAAGTCTAGCTTTAGAATTAGACTTCTCCTGTGGTACTTGCTACTAGTATATTGTTCTCTATATTGTGTAAACTAGATAGGGAGAGGTTCAATACTCAGCATAGAAGATTTATGTGTGGGACTGTGTGTATCCCTTGGTGGTGAATCCACTTCCCCTAAGAATAATACATTTAACTTTTCTCACAGCTCTGTCATGCCTAATGTGGCAGTAGCATCCTGTCTGAAACACACTAATGAGGTCATCCTGACAAAAGTGGTATCTATTCCTCTACGGTCAGAAGTCTCCTGTAGCACTTGCAAATACTAGAGTACTCTTGAGTTTGTATGAACTAGATACGTACCGGGTTTGATGCCAGTAATGGAAACCTTTTGTGTATGTGTATATGTGTTTGTGTGTGATGCTTGTTGATGTATCCATTTTCCTTGCAGAGGTTGTAGTTAAATGTTTATACACAGCTCCTTATAACAATTTTTACAGTAACATTGTTTCTTAAATACACTGAAGAAGTCATTGCTATCTCTACCTTAAGAGTCAGACTTTTCCTGCCATGCATGCATCTAGTATATTGCTCTGCAGATCATGTAAACTAAATAGTAGGAGGTTTGATAACTTTTATAGAAAGCTTGTATGTGTGTGTAATGCTTTTTGGTGCTTGCATTTTCCCTGCAGTGGTTGTATTTGCATATGTGTATGTGGCTCCCTTATAACAACTTTTACAGTAACACTGTCTCTTAAACACACTGATGAGGTCATCCACACAAATGTGCTATCTCTTCTTTCAGAATCAGACTTGTCCTGTGGCACCTTTGACTACTACACTGCACACTAGATAGGGAAGAAGTTCAATACCCAGTATGGTAGAATTGCATGTGTGTTTGGTTGTTTGGAGTTGGATGAGCATGTGCACATGCAATTATACTCTGAATACATTTTCAAACCCAAAGATGACTGCACCATCCCATAAGGCCACCCTTCACATCCTCACTATGGTGTAGCTATGCATACTATTTGTAACACAATGATTACTATTTTCTATGTTTTACATCAATGAAACTCTGCTTATTTAAGCAGTGCTATGCCAATAAATGTTTACTTTAATGCTTAAATTAACAGTGTCTTAGACTGAAACATAGCCACAGCATGTTTTTTTTTTTTTGGGGGGGGGATCCAAACATTTGTAAAGTGGGGAGGGGAGGGGATTGAACATTTTTGGGTGTGGCATCAGTAAGATCAACTATTGTACAATTATATTGTTTGCCTATGGCAGTGGTCCAACAAAATTGTTTTGCAAGTGAACTTAAGCAGACTTCAACTGTGGTGCCTGCCTGTGTGATAGTATTCTCAATAATATCTGAATAGCTGGGTAGGATGTACTACTACAGTAGTACTTAACTTCTGCAAGTATGACTGGCAGTGCAGGCATGATTGTTTCACACACTTATGTAGTGGAAACTTTTACAAACCATTATTGGCTGTAATAATAATTTTACCAGGTAACTCTCCTTGACAATACATTGGTGATGTCATCCCTTCATAGATGCTATCTGTCACAATTGTATTCAGTATTCTCCTGTGGTTCTGTCTGCTGATCATGTGCATTATAGATGTTGTAAATGGATAGGTACGTGTTTCTTGTACGTAGTGTGACAAATATTATTATCATATAACATTAGCCACCTCACAACCACCTCTATGTAGCCATCTGATTATGACTTAGAAATACAGTAGTACTCTGTGACACTAGCAATTCATTGTATCACCAGGAGGAATAACATTTTATCCACACAATGGTTACATTGCATGTCACATTTGGCATGTGCATTCTCCTGTGTTTTGTGGCTTTGATAGTGTGCTTTGTACATTGTGTAACTACAGATGTAGGATGCTAGAGTCCAGTTGTGGGTGTGTCTTTCATCCTCATACTTTGTATACTTTCCTGCAAGACAACATATGATGTATAGCTGTACAGTGTTATTGTGGACTTCAAACATTTTTTATCATAAACATCCAGCTTATAAACAGTGGTGATATCATCCACTTAACTGTACACTGTCTCAGTTGTACCTCAACATGACCGTTTGGTGCTTGTGTTTTAGGCACAGAAGTTTAGATTGTGATCTTGGCTAGTTACTTGAAATCCATCCATTCATGCTCAGAGTACATTATGTCAGTATTATTGTGACTGTACATGTCACTAAGAGTGTTGTTATCAACATCGGCTTTGCACACATATAGGTGTTTGTTTCTGTTACTGAGAGCATTGACTATTTGTCACATAGCAATGATTTGTTTTGACAGAAATTATGACATTGGCTTCCATGTTCATTACATTACATATATATAAGGAGTGTATCCTCTGGTATGGGAAAATGAGATAATTTGTTGACTGCTGTTGATGAACTACAGCAATCACAGGAACAATATCCCCTACAGAAAGTACATTATATCATGTCTTTACAAAACCACATATGTCACACGTCACACTCTTAGTGGCATTACTACTACAGTACATTCATCCAGGGAAATATCCATGGATTTTCTGCTCTTAAATGGTCATGTGTTTAACACCTATATTTTGTGGCTGCTAGCATTGATGGGTCTTATACTTAATGAATGAATGATATGGACCACTGTGATAATGTGTCCTTTGACATTGTGATGGACCTCTATGTTGCCTGTCATCTCAGAGATTGTTTACCATGCATAAGAATGATATAATAATGTGGAATAGGAGATATGTCAAACTAACTGTGGAACTTCCACTGTGGTGCTTCTGATTCATCAAGATGCCATTAGTCCATAGAGTAGCATCACTTGCTGCTCAATTCATGACAAGGGTAACAGTGTATGAATGTAATTCTGTCAGCCAGAAAACATTTGTATCTAGTTACTGTCATCCATTTTCATGCTGACAATGATGTATCATCAGAGGTTGGGATTATATGGCATTGAAATGTTTATTCAGAGCATGTCGTGCGGTGACTCCTCTGGTGGCATTTGCTATGACAATTGGCATTTATAGCATACCTGCACATATATACTGGTGTTCAATTCTGGGATGGTGTGTGTGTCCTCCATGATGAAGAGAGGTTCCTTGTGGAAGACAATCAGTTGTATTTTAATGGTCAGTGTTGTCAGGACATTAACATGTGTAGTTTGTGTCTTCCATTCTGACTAACTCTGATTGTTGATATTTTATTTATTTATTTCACATTTGTTAACCGGGAAAGTCTGACTTGGAACAAAGCCAATTTTCAGCAGAGGCCCGGGGAGAAATGCTCCAGTCGCATGTCTTTGTAACGTGTGAGGAAACCGGAGCACCCAGAGGAAACCCATATGAATGCAGGGAGGACATGCAGACTCCATACAGAAGACATCCCAGCTGAGAATTGAACCGGAGAACCTCTTGCTGTGAGGTGACAATGCTACCACTGCACCACTGCGCCGTCCGTTCCTGTGTTAACTCCCACATTCAATTCAGTTATTTGTGACAGCCACCACTGCCATCTTATGTGACACAGGCAGTAAATACAGGAGTCTGAGGAGTGCCTTGTATAATAAACAGGGGTTTGAATCTGCTAATATCCACCTGTCAGACTACAGTGGCCACATGCACACTCATGGGCCACCTTTTAAATGCATTGTTCTGCCATGTAGGTCATCAGTTCACCTATGTGGTATGATATTGCTGTTCGACCTTCTGGTGCATTCCTCCTTATGTGATCAATATGTGTATGTCTGTGGTGCAGGTCTATATTATTTCATCGAATGGCTATTCAGTGAAAAGCCATTTGTCAGACACCTATTTAGCTGAGCCGCTCTTCATCGAATGGCAAATTTTAACTAGACCAAACCAGTGGTTGGCCACTGTCTGGAATTTGCCCTTTTCCCCACTGTAGTGCAATTTCAGAGTTGGTATATTTAGTTAGGGGGCAGGTTTTAAATTTTATTCATTTACTTATTTTTTTGAAGTTACTCGGTTGGACAACCACTTGTTTGCCCTAGTTAAAATTTGCCATTCGATGAAGAGCAGCTTCACTAGATAGGTATTCAACAAAGTGGTATAGACCTCTGTGGTACTCCTGATGTTATGCATCTCTCTAATATCTTTTCTCACATGTGTTCTAACATGACATTTTGCAAATGCTTTTTAGGACATTTCTTGCTTATATGCATTACCTATTCACAAGCTAATTATGCTCTGTATTGCATGTCATTCTCTAGACATCTGTTTCATACTGCCATTGTTTCCACCACAATATATGGCTTACTGGCAGGTGTGTGATTCTATAAACATGTCTGTCTATATGGTATTCAGGGTGATCATCAAGAGATGTGATTGGTCTTCTGTCACAACACTTTCCATTGCATTGCTGATGTTAGATTACTGCTCTGCTGCTGTTCCTTGAACATGTATGTCAGCATGCCGAGTATTAGCATGTCAGATATGTTTGCAGGTCAGCAACGGCAACCCTGTGCTCCTGACATGTCACGTGCTGACTCCTAACATTGGTCACTTATGTGTATTGTTTGTTATTAGATTGCCATGCATCACTGACATATACATATACATATAACACTTGCCTATCTGTTGCATCCTTGTGGGTAATGAACCCTTATTCTACTGGTGCCACAGTCATTTTTTTGCATAGACATATTCATTTCTGAATTATCTGACATTAATACTATAATATCCTTTTGCTCTCCCTGTATATACATCCTTATTATGCTATGAATGTGTTCTGTGCATTCACCCTGTAATCTATCTACCAGCCTTGAGAACTGTTATCGGATGTTGCCCATTTAATTAACATGAATATCACTGCTACACTCCCCTTTGTTAAAATGCAGCTTTATGTCCTTATCCACATCCTTCAGCAACATTTCCATTATTATTTCTGTCCTAACCTATGTGATTGGCAGTCATAGAAAATATTACATCCATCTTGCAGGTTTTATGTTCAAAATGCTTCTTATACAGTTTCATCACATCTGCCTGCAAGATATGAGTGCACTTGTACAACATTGTTAATCATTTTATCACAGGTATGAGTGCCTATTCCTCCATTTCCCTCCCCCTCATTCATTACTGTTCCCTGTACTTGTCCTAAATATGTGTGGCTACAGCACATACTCATAACTCAGCACAGACTCTATGTGATCCATTTTATTTACTTTGTATGCTGCTGTATACAAGTAACTTCCCAAGGCTGCAAACACTACTGCTGTCCATGGAAAAGTGCATGCATCTGTGTAGGTGTGATGAGCAGCAAGCATATTCATTTAGTTTTGCTGCTCTTCATGCAAACCTGCTTGATTTGTGTAGGTGCTGCATGCCCCTGCATGATTGTTAATGAATCCCAGGGTATTTCTTTACAATTCTAATATTCACTTCCCATACTTGTTTCTTAGGCAAAAACTATATTTGTGAGCATGTCATCTCATTGAAGGTAGTTGTGGTGAATGCAAAAAAAAAAAAATTGAATGCCGCTCACTAAAAGCTTTGTTCAACAATAAAGATTGCCTTTTGCTCCACTGTTGATTAAACTTTGAGTTGGTATATATATATAATGCAGGAAATCTGAGAGGAATAGCAGGTAAACTTTCTAATAGATCATTAAACAACTCTCTCACATGAGTAGTTGGATTTTAGTTATGTTGATGTTGAACAAGCTGCTTATTGTTGACTTATTCTGAAATACCTGCATCTTTCCAAATCTGAGAACTGCTCTCCATCTACACTTTAGCATTTTAGAGCCAAGACTGCAGTTTTTCCAGCAGGGTACAGTATTAACTGTCTGCAGCATATTTCCTGTAGGACATTGGCAACAGTGCAGCAGGTGCAATACAAATGCTCATGCAGCTGCAACTGATTACTGGCATATCAAAAAGTTAATTGGATCTGCCATCCTTCTTTATTGCCCACCAGTTATCTTTTTTTTTATTGTTTTCCTTCTCATGTGGCATGGCTAGTATACAAACCTTATGTGGAATAAGCTGCCATTCCTAGCTGCTAGTGACTCCCTCTGATTTTTCTACTTCATATTGTTTGATTGCGTGTTCTGTTGCCCTAACCATTTTCTTCACACAAGTGTACTTCCTGCCTTCTTCCCTCCCTTCCTCCCATCCTTATAGCTAACCTCCTCCCACTCATCTTAAGGAGTGTACTGCTTGGTGTAGATATATATGTTCCATGCTTTTGCTACTTTTCTCATTGTTAAAACATTCTTCCATCAGATACATTGGCTCAAGCAAGTATTTAACAACAATGGGAATGTCAGCAGTCATTAGCTCTCATTTTTTCTGGTATTTATCTCTAGCTTCCTCATCTATATACCCTTTCCTTTGTACTTTTTCTCCATTATTAGATTTCATACCACAATTTCTACTGTGCCATTTTGATGTAATGTTTTTTTTTCCTGATGTTTCTATGTTTTTTTTCTTTAAATAGTTCCAATGGTTGCAAACAAAATGCATAAAACCATATCTGAAAATCCTTTTTTATGTCTTAGACAGAAGTATTCCATCACTCCAGCAAAGGTCTGCATCACTCTAACTGGCTACATGGTCCCAGTAAAGTCAGTACCCTGAGACATGCTTCAGATCTTCAAACAGACAGGCAGCATTTTTTTTTTTAGAATAATACTGTGCTTTTTAAAACAGGCCTCTCCTCAGTTTAATTTGTCCTTACATAACAAAGACATCATAATGTATGCTTCAGACAGATCCTTTTGCTGTCCTGAAGAATATAAAAATGTCCCCACGGTTACAATGTGTCCTTCCTCTCTTTCTGTAAAAATTATAGTCTCATACAGGAGTTTGTTCTTTGAGGCCCTGTATCACTCTAGTATGGCTCTTACATGACTCTTATGCCCACTTCTTCATGCCACTCTAGAGGAACTGATTTGCTCCAGGGTGGGCACTCTAGAGGAACTGATTTACTCTAGGGAATCACATCTATTGTGGCAAGGTATATTTAGAGGAATATGACTTTGTTCCAATATCTTCACTTTCACAGAACCCATTGCAATGCAATAGATTATCATCAGGACCAATAAACACATGAAAAAAAAACTCTGATCAATACTGACAAAATTGTATGTTCATTCTAGAAAAGGTGCTGCAGAAATGACAACAGTGAATCCTCAAAAACATCTTTGAAAAGATTTCTACTTCTGCACCAGTCTGCCATTCCTCTTGTTTCTTGGCTGCTGTTCTGCTATATTACAGAATAGAGCTTATGTTTAGAATTCTTAATTTATGTGAGGCATTTCAAGGTGTTTTTAACAAAAATCCCAATTTTTGACAAAACATGTCTTTTTACTTACACATATCAAGACATGTAAAATGCTAATAAGATGTCATTTGTGATTGCTACCTTTCTTTGATTTCCTCTGAAATAGTTTCTACATATTAATTCACAGAAAATGCATAGGGACACGTAAAGCCTGATGCTGTTAAAGTATTGTTATATTAAGGAAGAAAGAAAAGATGGAAGACAAGTAATGTTACTTACCTCTGAAAGCACACACATGCACTTGTAGTTGTTACACAGTTTGGGGTCTATATCACCATATCGAATGGTGATAATGCTGAACGCCGAAAATATCGAAAGTTCATGAGAACAAACTTGTGTTTTTGGGGTCGCGGTACAATGAGGATTGGGATATTTGCCCTTTCCTCACTGTAGTGTGACCTCGTAGTTGGAATATATATTTAGCGTGGGGTGTGGGGGGTACAGCCCCCCACAATAGCAAGTTTGTTCTCATGAACTTTCGATATTTTCAACGTTCTGCATTATCACCATTCAATATGGTGATATAGACCCACAATATGCACTGTCACTAAGTCCTCTGCAGTATTCTAAGGTTAATGCTCATGATTTGTATATAGAAACTTGACAGTCTTATCAAAAATACTTGAGCAAATGCACTTTAAAACTGTAATATGAATAACTTGTGTAATTAAACCTATTAAGCATCACTCATTACATACCAAAAAACTGAACATTTACAAGTGCTGATATATAAAAATTGTGTCACAGGATGTTGAATGTCAGAACATATATTATTACTTCTGTGTTATGTAAATTGTTCTTAGAAACTTTTCATGACATTAATATTATGACTCCAGTGAAGCAACTTCTAAGCCAAAAGGCACAACATGTACAAACTAATGTGTTTTGATTGTGCTGTTGTATCTGTGCCACTGATAAATTTGTATAATTTGATAAATATGAGTTATGATGACAACGTTATTATAGATGAGTTGTTTCAGAGTATTTTAGATTGGTTCTGTTCAGATAATTTATTAAGCTGGTGCCTCCATTGTAAGCTTTTGAAGTATTGCACTTTCTGATAAATTGGTGAATGTGATTTGTAAACAAAATTGAATTGTCAAGGCTGGTTTTTATTATTTATTTATTTTTTTTATTTTTTTGTCAGAGAAAAGTGTGGCACCATTAGTAATAGAGTCCATTAACTCAAATGGGTTAGACAGGCAAGGCTAAATATTGTTCTAAAAATTAAGTAATATTTTAGAAAGTAATTTTCTGCAAATTCAGTAATTTCTGAGTGAATAAAAAATAATTTAAATCACCTGCATTTCTTTCTGTGCAGGAAGAAAACAAACTTGCTAATTAGAGTACATTTATCTCACTGTTAATTGTATCTCAAGAGAAATGAAAAAGAAAAAAAAAACTTGTCAGACAGTGAAAATCTCAAATTTTGTAATGGCAAAAAATCATATTCTTAATTAAATGTCATACTCTTTTTTATGAAACCATCAGTCATGCATGTGTTTCTCAAGCTAAATTGAAGTAATTTTTATTCTTATTGTTTTCTATGAAATGTTGAACAAGGCTATAGTATTATTACCATAATACTTTGTTGAGAAGTATGAAATCTATTGCCCAATAACTGCAGATTCTTGAGTGTCAGCAAATTCAAAAATAATAATAATAAAATAAAACATACCACCTTAAGTTAAAAGTGTTGGGATAAGTAACCTAGTTTGCTCACCATGTTATCATACCTGCTTCATGTGGCTTCCTGAACAGATGATGCAACTATTGCTTGTGCACATGATATAAATGGTTAACATTTCACCTTAATACTCTAGACTGATAGTGGGAAGGACAAATCAAACATGAAGGTTTTATATAATATAATATATTGGTACATAATAAAAGTGGCTTAGAGAAAAAATATTGAAAAGTAACGATCATTTATAATTTTGAATGTAGTGCTAAATGAAACAAATCATGCCAGATGAAGCAGCGGAGTTGTTCATGTTTTATATTGTCTGTGGTCTACCCAGGTTCCCACATCATGCAAGAAACTGAAATCCTATGTTCTGGTGTGGCATGGTGTGGCATGGTTTGGTATATCTGATTACTAAAGCTTGGCAACCCTACATGGCAACATAGGCAATGATTAAAAGACCAAAGTGATTCAGGTAGTAATTCCATGCATAAGCTGTACTCCCAGGTATATAAATGAATACTGGAATAATTATGCAGGTAGGCTCATTTATGCAGTGAAACATAACCACAGAAGCACAAGACATAATCCAGAAAGTGGCTATGTACCACACTGTGTGGATTACTAAAGAACAGAAAATGCAAAGTCATAGACTAATGCATCTTAACAAAAGCATTGCTCATAGAGGCAACTACAGTGGCGCATAGGAGGGTCAGTGCAGCACACTGCAAACAGATATACTAGCCATTGCACATTTACAAATGCAAACATAGTTCTACTGTGTCTATGTTAGATGCATACACTAGGAGGTGCATATGAAAGTATTCAAAAAGAGGAGGCAGTAAGCAGAGGGACATACAGAATGATAACATATAGGCCTACACATTATGACGGGAAGGAATGGCAACATTATTGTGTGTGTGTGTGTGTGTGTGTGTGTGTGTGTGTGTGTGTGTGTGTGTGTGTGTGTGCTTGTGGGGAGGGGTCATATTTTTAAATAATTTTTTTAAATATTTTTAGAAATATAAAACCAAACAGTTAAGTGCCATTTTACTTACGTAAACAACATGCTTAGCTTATCACTATGCAATAACTGTATATCATTTTAATCAAATGTATCCCTATTATTACTATGTATTAATACTATCATGCTTAGTGGGTAGTTTTCCACAACAATGTACCCAAGATACACTTACAGTCAAAATCTCATCCCTGTGGGATGCACATATACTTCCATTTTCCTTCATGATTCAACCTGCAAAGAAAATAAAGGACATAAACACACACACACACACACACACACACACACATACACACACACACACACACACACACACACACGGAAAAAAAAACAGAAATAAGAGACATTCCATGTGTTTACCCTAGTTTGCTCCTAACATATATAAAAAATCACCTTTACAGTCACATACCCAAATACCCTGCCCTTGAGAAGGGTACATTGAACCTACTCATACTCCTAGTGGCAAATTAGATGTTGAGCCAGGTAATCTACACTGCACATTACACTCCTCCTACTCTGTTACCTTTTACATAGTAACAGCTATTCCATCTAACTATGCTTCTCTGAGGCTCACTGCTTCATCCTCTAACCATACTACTCATTTCCCCCCAATGTCTTCCTCCACTGGTACCATATCACAGTCCTGTATTGGCCTCCTACTCCTTCCATTTGTAAACCCACAATACTCATCCATTCCAGCTGCATCTGTGCCTCTTACTCCATCCATATTATCTCAAAACACCTACAAATACTCAAGCACACCATATAGACATGCTCAATGATTCATCAAGGATCTCCACAAACCTATAATAGTTTTACACTTCCACCATGCGTGCTTATTATTTGCCTCTTTTTTCTCACATCTCTAACTGCTACTCTCTGCCTTCCTCAGTCATTCTTCCCATAGTCCTTTTTGGTTTTATACCACCTATGGATGAAATGCTAGATCTACACTTCTCAGATTATTTACCATCTGCCAGCTCTCTTCCGAAACTTCCCCTCTCCCCACCTTAATCTTCCTGTATGCATTTACCCCTTAACCAAAGCGTTCTGTAGCCTCACACTTTCCTAAGTCCCTTTTCCCAATTTTATGTTTCTTCCTCCTCACCCTGTGCCTTTCAAAACTCCATAAAACACATCCTCACGTGTTTGTCTGTGGATTTTCCTACACCCAACACTGATTGCACTATGCACCAAGCAGTCTCCACATTTCAGATTATTCTTTTGGCAAACTATATGGAAACTGGCCAGTCTGCACTTTCTAAAATAGTTTCTCTTTCTTTTTTTTTCTTTCTATAAATACATGCACACTCACACATACACTCACTCACATATTTCTATCTATATGTGCGTGTGTGTGTGTGTGTGTGTGTGTGTGTGTGTGTGTGTGTCTGTGTATACATACATATCTATGTATCTTTCTGACTATATAATTAGCTCTCATTTAACTGACACTCAAAAGACACACTCTCTCTCTCTCTCTCTATAGATATAGATATAGATATATATGTACAGGTGTATGTATATGTGCACACACACACACACACACACACACACACACACACACACACACACACACACACACACACACACACACACACACACACACTGTTGACCTATTTTTTAAGAAAAAAATTTATCCTGTCCTGTCCTCTTTCTAATCTGGCTTTCAACACCCTAAGTATAATCTTTATGTCTGCTCACTTAAAATGATAAAATAAGCCAGAAGCTCGCAGTGTCTTGTGGACCCCCTTTGATTTAGAAGTACTGTGATTGATTCAATCATGGAATTTGGAAAACCTCCTTCCTCCACAATCTTATTAAACACCTCCATTAGCCCCTCAACCAGTTCCAAACCCACATTATAACATTCAGTGTGAATCTATCAGGACTTCACACCTTGCCCTTTTTCATATGCTAAATGGCACCTAAGGCTTCTGTAATCCTTACTGGTTTATTAAATAACAGAAGGAATAATAACATCCCATCCCACTCCATGAACCTCTTTCTACTAATAGGTTGCTTTCAGGTAACATCCAAAAATAAAAACTATGAAAAGACTTACTATTTACAGACCTGTTACTTCCTTCATTCTTAATTACCTTCACTGACACATCCTTCTTTCAATCTTCTAACTTCAACCTTAAGTCTTACTCACCAAAATGCACTTTCCCTACTTAATTCTGCATCTGTTAGAGATACAAACATGAAATATAATCCTTTGCATTACAGATTGCCTCTGGCCTCTGTAATTGTTTACACTTCCTATTTTGCTGGAACTTTTGAAGTCCCATCACTTCATCCTAATTTCTGTTTTATTGTATTGTTTTATCTTCCTTCCACTCCTGTTTTCATAATCATACCTGTCCATAAAGCGTTCAGATCATCCCACACCCTCCTTTCTATACTCCCACTTTCATTTCTATTATCCTGTAAAGCCTTCCATACCAGAAGCATGTCATTGTGTGTATAGCTACTTGTTCATATGATTGATGACTATGGCCCACTCCACACTTCATTTGTGTGGTAAATGTAGGGGACTGTCTGATGGACACTGTAGCCTTACCATGCACTAATTAGCACAACATGATAGTAACACTGTGTGTATCATGCTTTTTCCGTCTGGTACCACACTGTCTTGAATACTCATCAGAACCCACAGTTCTGGACTAAATTTCAGTGCTTCCTCTGTGCTGCATGTAGTATCCTCAGTGCTTTCTGGGGGAGGTTGTGTAGCTGCTGTCAGACAATTGTGCTGCTATACTTTCCCAGGTGTGTGTGTGTGTGTGTGTGTGTGTGTGTGTGTGTGTGTGTGTGTGTGTGTGTGTGTGTGTGTGTGTGCGTGTGTGCGTGTGTGTGTGTGTGTGTGTGTGTGTGTGTGTGTGTGTATATGTCTTCCTGTCTGCATGTCTTTGTCTCTGTCTGTGTCACACACTATCTGACTACACCAGTGTCCTTGGCTTACACATCCTGATTCCCCACCAACATATATAAAAATCAATATGGAAGATCATCCTTCAGTCTATGTCAGGATCATAATGGAGTGCTCTCGAGACATACTGAGGCCGTACAAGTGGGTTCTGCTTAGGTCAAACACATATAGGTATATAGGCCAAACACTGACAGACCCTACAAGAAAGGAGGTGGAGTTGCCATTGACTACTCCTCCTCCTACAGAGTTACCCCACACACCAATTTCATCCCTAAATTCAATAACTCTGAATTAATTCTAGCCCACCTAAAAGTCAGCAATCACAAATCTATCTGCTTTGCCTCCCTATATACCCCGCCTGGCAGCAACAATATCTCAGCATTAGAAGTTATCCTCTCCTAGTTCTCCTATAACATCAAAAACAAATCAATTATTCTAGGTGACGTAAACATTAATTGGTCCAGTATCAACTCTCATTCTCCCTCACAAACTATAAACCTCTATAACTACACCCAGCTAATTAACTCTACTACCAGGCCAAATAGGGATGGCACTTCTGAATCCATCCTTGATTGGATTTTAGTTTCTCACCCTAATCTAATCTCTAATTCAGGCATCCTCCCAGACTCTATCAACGATCACCTTCCTGCCTTCTCTGACAGACACTGTTCTCTACTCCAAAAACATCATTATATTCAGACACGCAACCTCTCTAATTTCAATCCACAAGTTTTCTCTGACTGTCTAAAATTAATTGACTGGACTCCCCCTTAAAAACCCTATTTCTAGACCACTCCATCTTCTATTTTAACAATACATTTCTCAACCTACTCAACCGTCATGCTCCCCCTAGAACCAAGCAGATCAGATACAAAATCTCTCCCTGGATATCAAAAGAAACCAAGCCAACCATGCTCCTTAGAGATAAAAAAAAAAGGAAACAATACCAAAACAATAAACTACCCAGTACACTACTAGAAAACAAACAACTCTGCAACTATGTAAAGGAAATAATACATAGGAACCACAAAACCTATTACACAAAGCTTCAATCTAAACAATCTTCCAACCCAAAAAAGTTCTGGAGTACTATGTCTTCTCTCCTATATCCCAGTAAGAAAGACGACCCTTGTCCCAACCCTAACCTTTCTGACCTAGAAACAGCCACATCATTCAACTCCTTCTTTGTGGAATGTATATCCAAACTAACCTCCAGCTTCCCACACCCCCTCCTAGCACACCCCCTCCATCCACTAACCTCTCTTCTGACAACACACATAATTCTTCCACTTTCAAGCTCAACCCCATCCCCATTAGGTTCATAGGTTCATACTAGGCTATCTGCTCTAATGCATTTATAAGCCTAGCCAGAGTGTGTTTGGCTATAGCCACCCATTGAATTGAGTTTACTCTGCCCTTTTTTAGATTAGTTTACTGTGCCTCTGTCTAGTAGTGACACAGAAGTAATCCCCGGGGTAAACCTATGATCTCCCATCCACTCGTCAAGATTCCTCTTGAAGAGAGACAGTTAGGGGCTCTGCCTAACATGGACTGGGATTCTATTCCAGAGTGAAGGGAGCCTCTAGGTTATGAATCTTTCCCTCCAGCATGTCCTATTTATTTCTGTGCTGAGGTTCAAGTCCCTCGAGCGCGTAGCTCTAAGGGATTTGGATTTTCTGAGGTGGAGCATGTCCATTAAGTCCTGGTTTGACATGGCTTTATACATCAGGCATAGATAGCCTCTAAATAGGTGGTATGCAACTGAGTAGAGCTGGAGTTTCTTTAACCGTGCAGCATATGGCATCTGTTTGAGTCCCTTTATCCTTTGTGAGGTACTTTTGGGGTCTTTCTAGTTGCTGCAGGTGTTGGGTAAGGTACATCCCAAATGGGGCATTGTATTCTATTATGGGCCTTATGAGGGATGAATAAAGGGGCACTATGACCTCCCTTGATCTAGATGTGAATCCTTTCATGATAAGGTGGGCTATATAGAAGGTTTTTCTAACCACTTTGGCAATGTGGTTGTCAAAGGAGAGATTACTATCAACTTGGGTCCCTAGGTCTCTAATTACTTCTTCCGTACTTAATGGATTACCACCTATGTGGTAATTTGTGGGCACTTTGTTTTTGCCAAAGGGTATAACTATACACTTTTTGGCATTTAGCTTTAGGCCATGGCTCTGGCACCAGTTATCCATTTCTGTGAGACCCTTTTGGAGGATGCTTGTGTCAGCTGGAGAGTCAATTATGGCACCCAATTTGCAGTCATCTGCGAACTTAGTCAGCCACAGTCCTCCCGTGTTAGCCTGTACCTCAGAAAAATATATACCGAACAAGAGAGGTCCCAAGACTGAGCCTTGTGGGATGCCACTTGTAACTGGTTTTGAGTCTGACATGGCTCCAGCAATTCTGACCATGTGGGTTCTGTCCTTGAGCCAGTTTGCAACCCATCTTATGACATAGGGGCTTATATTTAAGCTGGAGAGCTTATCTATGATGCCCGAGTGGGGTATTGTGTCCAAGGCTTTTGCGAGGTCCAGGTAGGCTGTGTGGACTACCTTCCCCTCATCGATGGCCTTGGTGACTGTTTCAAAGAGGTCGACCAGGTTCAAGAGGCAAGATCTGCCCTTAACAAAGCCGAATTGGGTAGGATCCAGTGTCTGTAGGCCCCCAATGTCTTTGTTTATGAGTTCCATGATGATCCTTTCCATAGCTTTCCAGACCAGGCGAGTCAGGCTTATGGGGCAATAGTTTCCAGGGTCTGTAGAGGCACCACCTTTGTGGAGCTGTATGCCATTCTTTGGGTACATAATCTGTGGTAAGGATGAGATTGAACAGTAGCTTTATGTGAGGGTTTAGCTCTTCTTGGAGTTCATGTAGGATGCAACCCGGGACACTGTCAGGTCCCATTGATGCTCTGTTTTTTTGCTTTGGAGAGGGCGGCTTTCACCTGAGCATCTGAGATGTTAGGGAGGCTGCACTCTGCTGGGATAGTTATTTGCTCTTTTGGGGGGGGGGGGGTATGCTCTGAATCTGTCTGCCAGGATGTTGGCAATATCTGTGGGTTCAGTGTATTTTTTGTAATTTTGGATCAACTCTGAGCATATCTGGGAGTTTCCTCCCAGGTTCCTAACATAACTAAAGAAAGCCTTGTGATTTTCTTTAGAGTCCTGTGCAATTTTTTTCTCTAAGCTGGCCTTGGTGGATTTATGAGGGATCGTAGTTTTTTCCTAGTACTGATCAGAGATGCCTTCCCTTTTAGGGATTTTGCTCTATCATGTAGTAGCTTCCTCCTTCTGTTGCACAGTTTATTTATGGCTGGGGTCCACCAGACTGGATGCCTGCCTTTGGACGATTGGGTCTTGGTTTTGTTTGGGATAGCATGATCCATGCATTCCTGGAGGTGTCCATAGAATGCATTTACAAAGGATTCTGCAGTTTGGGCCATAGTTTCCACTGGTCCGGGGGCCTTGAAGGATTCCATCTCGGTTTTGAGAAGTGTGAAGTTTGCTTTTGTGAAGTTTTTCACTGTGGTTTTCTGGGTTGGGGGCAGGGTCAGGATGTGGATATCCAGTGAGATTAATTTATGGTCAGATCTTACCAATGAGGGGTATACCTCTGGTATGAAGCATACAGTCCCCATGTTGGTGTGACCAGGTCCAGTATGTTTTCTCCTCTTGTGGAAGTGGTGACTAGTTGTTCCATAGCATTTGAGTTTATATATTCTAGGAACCTTTGGGCTAGGGTGTTGGTGCTTGAGTAGTGCTCCCAGTCTATGTTTGGGTAGTTGAAGTCACCCAATATAATGGTGTTTGGAGAGATCTTCATATTCTCCAGTGATCTCAGGAAAGCTGAGTGGGATTCCTGTTTTTGAGAGGGTGGTCTGTAACATGCTACAAACTGAAAAGCAGTTTTGCCCACTGTTAGTTGTATATGGATGGTCTCCGATTCCTCGTGCAATGCCACTAACCTGGAGGTGTGGTTATCTTTGATGAATGGATACTCCCCTTCCTTTTATGGTTCGGTCCAAGTTTTGGGGCCGAAAAGCATGATATGAGGTATAACCTGGTAGTGTTGGGGTGCTCTCTGGAGCCTTGAACCAGGTTTTTGAAACTGCACAGATATTAATGCTCTCCATACTGAGAAGGGCTTTGAGTGAGTGCATCTTGAGGTTTAGACTTCTGGCATTGAGCAGCATTACCCTTAGTTACTTATTCATTGTGTTGTCTATGGAGGTGGGTTTGTTTTTTGAGCCTTGCCTAAAAAAGGCACTATGGGGGTGGCAAGAGCCTTTGCCAATATCCGAAAGCCCAGGGGTGACAGGTGCAAGCCGTCCCTAGTGAAACAATGTGGCTTGTCGAGCATGTCTTCCCAGGCTGACAGACACTGGATCCCCTTTGAATGACACCAAAATTTTAGCCAATTGTTAAAATTGATCATTTTTGTCTTTATACTGTGGCATCATTCTGGGTAAGGGTAAGATGCTGCTCAAGGTCAGGGTCATACCGGCCTGGGCTACAAGATCAGAGAGCTCCTCTATGTCTCTTTTCATGTAGTCCAGGGAGGTACATCTCAGGTCATTCACACCAGCATGGACAATGACTGAGTCATATTTGTACTTGCTTTGGAGTGACCTGAGTGCTTGTGTTATGTGGTGGATCCTAGTGCCTGACAGGCAGTTCACTGTGATCTTTTCCTTGTTCAGCCTGGTGAGCGGGATGTCAGTGTGTCTGACTATAGAGTCACCTATTACAAGTGTATCAGGTGTGTTATTTAGCCTTAAGGGCTGTGACTGTTTGGCACACTGACTTTGTGAGCTATGTGTTGCATGTGTTTTGTTTTGGGGTAGCGTTTGCTTGGATGTCTTCTTTGAAAGTCTCTGCTGCTTAGGCAGATTTTTATTTAGAGCCTCCGATTATGTTTTTGTGTGTTTATGTGTTGGTTTGCTGTTGTGGTAGGACTATGTGAGACTGGATTTGTGGTCTTCGAGGTTACCTTCTCCTCCTGTCTGGTTGCACCACTTCTGAGTTAAGAGAGCACAGCCTCCAGTTTGGCTATATGGTTGCATCTCTTACATATATTTGAACTTGTTGGAAGGAGGAGAGGGTTGTCTGTGTACATGAGGCATTTGTAACAGTGCCTCAAGATTCCCAGATTCACCAGGTGGACTGGAGAGGAAGCCATTAACTGATCTTTGGACATGCTAGAATAGTATAGGGAACTTCTTTATCACTGAATCTGAAGGACCAATAGGGGACAAGTTGCTAGGGAGTATAGGGGAATGTAGTGCTTTTAGTTTACTAGTGCTAATTTGAAAAATTGCTTATATGAACAAGTGCAGGGCCTTAGATTGAGAATAGGGTGTTTAGCTTGAGATATAGAGCAGTTCTAAGGGAAAAAGTGAAGAGTAGACTTTATGGAGCCAGGAATGGTTTGCACCCGATTAAGTGGCGCTGCCCGATGCTGCGCTATGCACACAATCACGCAAAGCTGCGCTAAAGTGGGTTTTTATACAGAGGACTAAAAAGAGCTAGAAATTAGCCCAAAACAGCCAATAAACTACCAGATTCTGTGCTGAGATCACTCCTCCAGGGACAGATAGGCTGCTCAAAGCTCCCCACTCCCACTGGTGAACAAAGAAGCTTCCTTCTATCTAAGTAAGGAAATGGGCAACACAGGAACTATACTAAAGTCTGGAGTACAGCAATGCCTGTATTAAGGACTATTCTAGGTAGGGAAAGGCGGAAAACAAGGATTTTTTTTTTTTGTTTTTTTTTTTTGTTTAGCACTATAAAAAACTACTCCTCCAGCTAAAACCTTGCCATAATGCACCAGATAATTTAACCACATCCTTTCTCAAATTATCAGCCAACAGTTTAGCCCTGCCTATCTCCAGTCTAATAAACAGATCCATACAAGACTCCTATGTCACTTCAATTTGGAAACATGCTTTCATTATTCCACTCCAAAAGGGAGGTAAAAATATTGACTTTACCAACTTCAACCCCATTGCCATCCTTTCTCCACTCTCAAAAATCCTTGAAAAATGTATTCATGCACAACTCATGCCTTACCTAACTCACAATAACCTCCTTGTCCTCACCCAACTTGGTTTCTGCCCAGGCCACAGTACCATCACTGCCCTTCTCTCCTTCCTAGAATGCATCGACCATGCTCGTGACTCTAGCAAACTCATATCCTCCCTTTTCATAGACCTATCCAAAGTTTTTGACACCATCTCCAAACCCATTCTTCTGTCCCAACTCTCCCATCTCAACCTATCCCCCTCTACAACATCCAAGTTCTGTAGCTTCCTCTCTGAAAGGCTGCAGGCTGTAAAATGGAAATCTTCTACATTCCCCTTCCTGCAAACCACCACCAGCATTCCCCAAGGCTCCATCCTCACCCCACTACTTTTCAACATATTCATTAATAACGTCCACCACTCCATCCCTGAGTCCTCCCTAATCCAGTATGCAGATGACTCTGCTATCATCTGCAGTGCTGACTCTCCCTTCGACCTGCAACTAAAGACCCAATCTGCTTTCACTAAAACTGAAAACTGGATGTATAACAACCATCTTGCCCTGAATACAAATAAAATAAAACTAATGATCTTTACTCCTTCCAGAAGCTCAGTAATTGATAACACTTCTTTTTTGATAATTAGCCAAAATAGCACACCCATTGAGATTGTGGCTCACACCAAACTCCTAGATATCACCATTGAGATACATCTTAAATTCGATATCCATATTCTAAGTCATTAAAAAAACACCAAAAACTTGGACTGCTATACCGACACAACCACTACCTGACAACCTCCACCAGGAAGACCTTAGCCTCTGCCTACCTTCCCCCCTTTTTAATTTACAGTGCCTCCCTACTCACCAACCTCCAACTTGGCTTACAATCCAAATTGGATTCCTGCTACAATAAAATCTGCAAATTCACCCCCAACTCCAAAAACTCTTTCCATCATTGCTACTCCCGCCGTTCTCCACAGTGGCTAGAATTTCCTAATTACCTGAAGCTTTTACAGCTCACGACTGCCTATAAACTTGTGTTCAAGCCATCTAACTTCCCTGCTCTCTTCTCCTCCTTTATCCCCTACATACCCATCTGCTCACTCCGATCAGAAAATCAAAATCTCTTACACATCCACAAACCTTCCCGGCCCCCTGGACAACTTTTGCTATCTTACTCCATAGACAAACTATTGAACCCCCCCCACCTTTGTAATACTCCTAACCTTACCAACGTCCAGCATCCCCATTCTTCTCTCCACCTAGCATCCTTCCACTCACCTATTGCCATCCAAATGCTTCTTTCACCACTCTGCAAATGTCTTCTTTTGTGCTTGCTTACTATCTACTAGACATACTTATCTCCTGCTATATTTTCATTTACTCCTTCTACTTCTGAAAAAAAATGTTTTTATTCTCCAAATATTAAAGTGCTACAGCCTGAACATGTATTTTATTTTTGTTCCACTGCCACTGCAGCCACTCTGTATTCAAACGCAATTACATTCATACTTTTTCCACTTTGTGCTACTATATCAATATTGTATATACCTTGCTTTATATTTATGATTATTATGTCTATGTTATTTTCTAAGAACTTATATAGTGTATTGTATCATTTATGAAGCTTTTCTCCCTGGGCCTCAACTGAAAACTGGCTCTTCTTGGCCCAGTGGACTTCCCCGGTCATCAAATTGTAATAAATAAATAAATAAATGTATTATGGTATTGTGGATTTGTTTATATGTATTGTTGTACTAGTGCCTAGCCATGTAGAATGGGTTCCATGATGTGTTATATGACAGGGCTTTAAATTGTATCCAAAAATCACTTGTGATACATTATTAACATGTAGTAGGCTAACTAAGTTTAGGCACACTATAAATGTAAGTATAGCCAGTAACATTAGCCACAGTGTCTACACTTACCAACTAAATAACCCTGCAGAATGTCACTATGCAGGAAATGGCAATGTCACTCAGAGGAAACTCATATATATGAATCATGCAAACTGCCTGGGCACGTTGAGGATGCATTGGTTATGATCCCATGAATATAACTCATTATTTGACAGTTCACAGAGTAATGTCATTTTCAGTCCACAAACCTCTGTGTCAGTGGACAAGCTTGGGCCTTTTTTGCCATGTGTGCAATTTGTGGTATGCAGTACCTCAAGGTGACGGACAGTTTAACAGAAGGCATGCATGGACCTTCCTCTCTCTCCACTGATCTGCTTGAAAAGCATATATGCATCTCTAAATAGAGAACCATTATTTTGAAAAACTTGCTAGAAGAATTGGGATTAAAATGCCCAATATGTTGGTCTCTTAATGGTCCCTGTATATAGAATAGAAATAACTACATATATATATTGATTCCACAAGTATTAGAAGATCATATGTTCCTCTAGATTCAAGTTGTGGGTATAAAACATATCACTATCTACTCTGAAACAATGAATAATCTCTTCATCAGTGAAAATGTTGTATGTCATACACTGGTGGCTCCATTTTTTGTGCCAAATACCACCTCAAGTATGTCATTTGGAAGTGACTGGAATAATCACTGAATTATGTTTCTGTACAACTGATACTGCCACTTTTAGCATTCAAGCTGTCTGCTGTTCTGATATTTTCAGCTCGCTCTACTCTTTTATAGTCAGGTACATATTACTACACAGTTTCCCTTGTATAAAGCTATAAATCGCAACTGTATGCACCATACATGCTTTTGCATATAATTAGGGCCTTAATTCCTCAACCTAGTCACATTTGCATGACTTTATGTGGTCATTTACATAACAGCTCCTGCAGTGTAATTCTATTTTCTGCATGGTAGCGTAACATGAGGCTATGAATCTCTACCAAGCTCTGAGTTGCTGATTACCACATAGCTGCTTTCTGTATACTACGTAACATATCTGTAAATTCCAGGTATGATTTCACTTAATTGAACATTGTGTCTTTTAAAGTGTCATCTAAGTATTCCATACATGTGGTAGAGCATATATTAGGTTACAGCAATGTGATTACTAGCATATATAAACTGGGTGTGCAAGAGGTCTCCAATCACATAACACACACACACACACACACACACACACACACACACACACACACACACACACACACACACACACACACACACACACACACACACACACACACACATAGATAGATAGATAGATAGATAGATAGATAGATAGATAGATAGATAGATAGATAGATAGATAGATATGCAAATAGATAGACAGATTAATACATATCATTCTCTTCTGCCTAACTTTTCATACACTACTATTTCTGGGTATTCTTGACTATAGATCTTTGCTTTTTCAGATGTAGCAATTGAGAGAGCAAAAAAATCATACTAAACAATTAAACCAAAAGTATGTAGTACATTCTTTATAATCCTAGTGTGCCATTGTGCGCTTTTTTCATTATATAGACAGCAATTCATATATCAGTAGCTTCCAGAATAAAGAGAGCTAAACATCACCCATTTCCTAAATTTAGCACTAATTGTGACATTTCAAATAAACAACAGGACACTGAAAAATGTCAAGATTACACTGAATGAAAACACACATAATGGGGAAGAGAGAGCATATCTAGATGGGGTACATTTTCCCCTCGGGTTACTACTGAAGTTTTGCTTCAGGCAAACCTGAAGAGAATAAGAGTAGTTTCTGGGAAGAAGCTTGTTACTTCTCCTCTGGTGCTGCTTAAATTTTAATTATATGTAGAGCTACTGAAAAAAAAATGTTTTAACAATATCAGGATGAGGCAGACAAGATTTTACTGCACATCAAATTATCATGGGTAGACTATATACACGTTTCTAGTTTTTCTTTACAAGATATCTGCTTCACAATTTTATGGTATGAGGTTCAGTTCTGACCTTTGGTCAAAGTCTTTGTGTTGTGTACATGTTCCTTCCCTTCCTGTATGGGATTTTTTCTTGCTGCTCTGGTTTCGTCCCAAATCATTCTGTCTAATTTACCAAATTAAATTACCCATGAATATTGTAGTTACCCAAATTGTGGCCGAAAAGGGTCTGAGAAGGACCTGTTTATTCACCTGGTTAATAATTTTATAAAATTAAAAATGCAGTTAGTCATTTTATACATAATGTTTAACAGTAGAATAATTAATATTGATGGTCAGGTTGATGAATGATTTTGTAAAGTGTGGGCTATTATTTTTTATACATAACTAAGTGTATTAGATAATATGCTAATAATGTTTAATGCATCTTTGCTGTTACCATACATGTCCAGTCTGTTTGGCTCCATCATAGGATGCAGTGGCATTGTCTCCTTTTTTAGTCTTAACATGCTGGGATTGATCAGAAGCCACGTACATGGCAGCATGAGCGTTTATATTGCATGGGGACTTGAATAAGTAGTTTTGAGCAACATCGGCTGACCAGTTTTTGCTCAATGTATAGGCCTTCAACATGCTTGTATACTGGAACCTATTTAAGCACCTAATATGTCTGAATTGATGTCTCTTTCTCAGACTAGCTCTGGCATGCGTTCTGAAGATGAAGGTCACCAATCGAAGACTATGATGTATCTGCAGTACTGCATGACCAGTTATATTTTGAACTGCAGCCATGCTCATAATTTACCCTATGCCAATGCAGCCCTGCCCTACTCCAGTTAGACTGACCTATTCACTTACTCAATACAGTGCCTTCTTGCTTTGAAATCACCAGTCCCCACAGATATTCTTTGGATGAGATTAAACTGAGGTTTCATCTGCTTGATTTAGTGGTAGATCAGCTGGGTGTAAAAGATTCCCTGGCACCCTGATGCCTTGGCTAAATTTCCCCTAACAATAAAAATACTATCTTGGGTCTCCCCTGAAAATAGGCTACTTCCCTAGTGCGACTAACCCACACAACAAGAGATATCTAAAGAATATCTAAATAAATAAATAAAACATATACATGTATTTTTTTAATGACAGAAAAACATTCAGCAGTGTGCTTAGCTACAAAATAAATAGTTTTTGCTCTAGTGGAAGTTGTTTCTTACAAGCTGAGAAATTTGTTTCTGATAAAAATGATGTAGACATTTTGAAATACATATTTATATATATATATATATATATATATATATATATATATATATATATATATATATGTACACATATCCAGTGAGGCCATCATTACCACTTGTACCAGTTTGAACTATCTCATTGATTATTTGTTAACTATCTCTTCTTTCCTGTTACTGTCTGTATTGCTTTGTGCATTCTTATGTATGCTGTTCTCATGAGATTTGAATTATTCATTAATATCTGCTCCTTGGGCTGTGACTAAAATGGTTCTTTTGTTATGAGTCCACTACCCTTATTGCTAAGCAGTACATACATAAATAAATACCACTGGGGCTTTTCCAGTGCACGTCTGACTAAATGCATACAATGCTTTCATAATTTGTAATGCATGACATCTGTTTAGACCAGGAAGATGTGCAAGCAATTCAAAGGCTGCCCAATTATATGTGGCTCTTTGTAGAATCTAAAGCATTAAAGAAGTGCAAGTTACAGAAAATCCGTTTCAGATCATTTCCTCTTCTCATAAAAATAATACCTCACGCATTTCACTTTTATTATGTTTTGAGCATTGCAGATGTTGAAAAGGAGTGATGTTTTATGTGACTGACATTTTTTTTAAATGGAGTGCAGAGATACTTCATGACATCATACAGTGGTACATCTAAAGGTATTTCATATATTAAATGACAATCTTACAAACTGCCTATAGGCGTGCATGCTGTCTGCGAGTATAAAAGTATTTATAGACACACACAAGATGTGCTTATTTCAGAAAGGAGGTACCCCGGTTGAAGATTGAATTGGAGATAGGGAAAATATAATCTACAGTAAGATAAAAGTTACTTATTCAGTAGTTTTACTGAGACAAACATGTTTTTTTATGATTTCAGACTGATAATCCTAATCTGAAGGGCAGAGCAAGTCAGATGATGGTTGTGTTTGCAGGTGCCCTTCCACTCTTCAAGGATCATCTTGAAAGATGCCAGATTGCCACTTAGTTTAAATGGCAGTTTATTATAGAGGTGGGGTAAAATTGGGGTAATAAATCTATCACTCTAACATATTTTGTTTATATTTTGGATTATATTCAAGTCCTTAGTTCTAATGCCTCTGTAGTTTTTTGTCTTGTGAAGATGCAAGAGATCAAAGATGACTGGGGCATTCAAACTCCCAGCAGCCTGATGCTAGTTAGCTATCTAGCTCTCCCACTACCCAGTCTTACAGCACTGCATAGCTTTAAAAGAATCATAAACCTAAATCTAACCCGTAAACTTGCCACATGGTTCCCAACCCTAACCATAGCACTCCCCTCCCTAAATCTAATGTCCCAGATCACTATTCATCCCTGTCCATATTTAAGTGCACAATCTATGGATGGGAAACAAAAGAATTACCCCAGGACTGCAGGACTGTGGTAACAAATAACTAATGGGCAAAGGCAGCTCCTAATGTTTTATCCCATTCATGGATCCCCCTCAAATTATCTATGATTTGATCCCAGTTATTCTCATTAGGGTAATATATAATCAACCATGGGATGGTTAAGGCTAATCTCTAACCAAATGGGATAGGCTAATTTGAGCTCAGAAATGGAAATGGACTAGGCTTAAAATGGCCTGCAAGGGCAGATAGTCTATGAACTACCTAACCCTAAACTATCCACCTGCTCCCTAAATCTAACCCCCACCATCAATAGACATAAATGTCCCACTCAATTACTTGCCTGAAACACTAACCTGCAGAGACATTTCCTCCCACCTGCCACACCACTACTGCACTAACCTTACCAGAAGTCGGCACTGTGAAGTGTGGTAGCTCAACTCTCTCTCTCTCTCTCTCTCTCTCTGTCTCTCTCTCTTTCTCTCTTTCTCTGCATGGACCTTGTTCAAACATAGATTTGAGTTTGAGTGTAAGCCAACCTTGCAAGCTGCAAGACACCCAAGTTCCAAGACAATAGTCTATGAGTACCTGAACTCGAATACTTATAGTGGAGCATATGTCTGGTCACTCCAGGAAATGAAGGTAAGACTTTATACCTCATTGTTTAAGACATTATTGAATATAGTTTTACATTTTGTAATCTTTGAAATATACTCATGAAAGAACTTACTGATTATCAATCATTCTAATAATATAATCTGAATAATTGTAAGAACTACCATTTATATACTCATAGGTAATTACTAGACTATTGATCGGTGCAGGTCTTACAAAACCTAGCCTTACTTTTCCATGGTAGTTTTTAGCCCTTATATTTTGAAAACAAAAAAAAGTCAAAGATGGAAAGGATATATTGGGACATTTATATGTTTAGCCTATCTATGATTGTCAAGTGTACTGACACAGAGGTGAATCTGTGGTTATCCATCCATTGTCCAAATTACATTTGAATAGCATAAGAAAGTATTTTGCTTTATGTGGAGGGGAAGACGGTTCCATAGAAGTGATACAACTCTATCTTTCCAGCAAGTTATATTTATTTTGCAAGAGATATTGAGCTCTCTTGAGCAGGTATTACAATCCCATTGGATTTAAAAATATATAACAGGTCTGACACAATAGGGTCTGTTAAAATTCTATATGGAAGGCAGGGGTCACTCCTCATTATCCAGTAAGATAAGAGGGACAAGCTTTTGGGATGTTCTGCATAGTTTTTATGATTTAGGCCTTTGAATTTTTTAGTGAGAAAGCATTGTGATCATTTCAGTTGTGACAAGTGTTTGGACAGGTACATACCAGAGGGGACATTATATTCAGTGGTCATTTTAATGAGGGATGAGTACAGTGGAGCAATTACATTCCTGGGCCTGGATTCAATATTTTTAGATGTAGGTTATGCACTGAAAAAACACTTCCTTACAGCAATGTATATGTGGTGATTCAGGAAAAGTTCATTGCTGACACAGGTTCACAGATTCCTAAGTATGACGTCTTTTTTTCAGGGTGAGTTGTCAATGATTTAATTACAGGGAGAGTCATTCTTGCTGAAGGATATGATTCTATGCATCTTAGCGTTTACTTTTATTTCATGGTTTTGACACTAGCAATTTGTTCAGGACAAACCCTCTTAGAGGATCTTGGTGTCTTCTGGGAGTTTATGATGGCACCGAGTTTGCAGTTATCTGCAAACTCGGTCAGCCACAGACCCTTAACATTAGTTTTGACCTCTGAGAAGTAAATTCCAAAGATAAGTGGGCCAGGGACTGAATCCCACTGTGTACAACTAGTGACAAGAATTTTGGTGGTGTTAACCCTGACTTCCCTGGTTCTAGTTATGAGACAATTTGTGATCCAATGATTTACTTAAGGATTAACATTTAGCTAGTAGAGTTTATGCATAATACCTGAGTGTGGGATGGGGTTTAGCACCTTTATGAGGTCTAGATATGTTGTGTGCACTGTACTGCCCTTGTACATTGCTTCAGTAACCTGTTTGAAGAAGGCAGTCAGGTTAAGTAGACAGGACCTGCCCTGGATGATTCTGATCTATGTTGGGTCAAGAGTATATAGGTTACTTAATCCTTGCATATGAATACCACTGTGATCCTTTCCATAGTCTTACAAATGAGACTGGTTAGGCTTTTGGGTCTGTAACTATCTGGGTATGTTGAAGCCCCAACTTTGTTCAGAGGAATGGCTGTTGTAATTCTATGTTCATCAGACATAAAGCCTGTTATGAGGCTGATAAAGAACAGCTTCTTTAGGGATGAGAGAAGTCATTTTTCGGTCTGACTGTCAGGCAGCCTGGTATATTATCTGGCCCCATAGACATAGTGTTCCTGGCCTTAAGCAGCACCTTGGGAACTTGCATTTGGGAGATTTTAGTGGTGAGTGTATGCATGGTTATGTGATTTGGGATTACTGGAGGGGAGAAGAAAGGAGAGGGGAGGTGAAGTTTGAGATAAATTTGTTATTTGATTGGCTATGTCCTCTGGGTCTGAGTGTGTGATATTGAATCTTAGCTCTGCCCAGTTCTGTACAGTATTTATGAAATATCTAATTAGAGAAGGCACATTGAAATCACCATAGGCAAAATCCCATACCACTTCCTTGCAAGCTATAGGTCCCTCTCTATGACCCAGAAAACCCATAACATATTTAAACTTATTGGAAACACTGACTATCCAACCGAATACCATACTCATGGGTGACTTTAATTACCCCACTATTAACTGGGAATTGTATATGACACCAAACATACTGGCACAGAGATTCCTGGATTTTTCTAAACACAAAATCCCTGGAATGAATTGTCAATACACCAACCAGAGGTACAAACACACTGGATCTGATCTCGCTAAAATGGGTGATGAGTACCCTCTAGTATAATGTCTTCTCTGGTAAGGTCACACCACAAAATGGGTTCCTTTGAAGTAAAGATAAAATCCAGAACTGCAACTAACCCTGGAATATTCAGCAACTTCTCTAAGGCTAACTTCCTACAATTCAGTGATAACCTGGCAAAATTTCAAGCCCCGATAAACCTTGAGAATATTGCTCCCTATGCGGCACTTTTCACAGAATAATCATACAAGCATGTTAATAGCGACACATAGGTAGCTGTGCCCTCCAGGAAGAAGTACAGAACTAACTCAAAAAACAAGCCACCCTGGTGGAATCACAACATAAATAGGCTGTATACCAGAAGGAAGAACATTGTGGCAAAAATTAGGGGATGTACCATCCAGAAGGATAAAAACACTCCCATCAAACTAAGCAAAGAACTCAGAGGACAAATAAAGTGTACCAAATCCAGATTTGAGGTCAATTTGGCCTCCAAGGTCAGGGGCAACCACACAATATTCTTTGGCTATGTCTGCAACCTCAAAGGCAATACACAATTGTGTGCAGAGCTCCTTGTTAATGGATCCACCTATACTGAACCCGAAGATATAACAAACCTACTGGCCAGTAAATTCAGCTACAACTTTACCCCTCTATCCCCATCAACCTTCCCTCAGGAAATACCACCAAATATAACTTACCTTACTATTACTAGGGAACTGATCATTAATGCTGTTGCTAAGTCCAAGAACACTGCATCAATGGGCCCAGACAATATCCCAGGATGCTTTTTAAATACCATGAAACATGACCTACCAGGCACTTTAGAATTACTATTTAAGTGTATCCTCCAAACTAGTTTCATGCCTCATGAATGGAGAACAGCAATAGTTATCCCTCTGCACAAAGGTGGGCCATTTACATACCCTGGAAACTATAGACCCATAAGTTTCACTAGTCTCATATGCAAAATCATGGAAAGAATTATTATGGAAATGATCAATAATGACATAGAAAATTACCAGACACTGGATCTGACCCAATTTGGTTTCATCAAGAGCATGTCCATGTCTTTTTCAACCCATTCAACTTCTTTGAAAAGTTTGCCAATGCACCAGATGAGGGCTTCATGGTTCACATTGCCTACCTTGACCTGGCTAAGGCATTTGACACAATACCCCATTAAGACATGGTTGACAAACTCAAAAGGTTAGGTATAAACCCTTATGTCACTTGGTGGATATGCAACTGGCTCACAGAAAGAACCCAGGAAGTTACAACTGGGGAGTCCACTTCTACAAAGAAGCAAGTCACAAGTGGAGTACTTCAGGGATCAGTCTTAGGACTGCTCCTTTTTGGAATTTACTTCTCTGAAATCAAGGCTAAAGTCAATGGCCTCTGGCTGACTAAATTTGTAGATATTTGCAAATTAGGAGCTATCATAGAATCTCCCACTGAGACAAATGTTCTCCAGGAAGGGCTGTAATAGGCAAATAATGGGTGTCAGAACCATAGCCTTAAACAAAATGCCAAGTGATGTATAATAGTACCCTTTGGAAAGTCATCCACCTCTGGTAACTATCATATTGACATCACACTCCTAAGAGTTGACCCAGTAGTCAGAAACTTGGGGACACACATATACAGTAATCTAGCCTTTGGCCATCATATGTCTACTTCTTCTTTTTCTATCAGCTGTTCCCATTAGGGGTCATCATAGTGGATCATCAGTTTCAATTTCTTCCTGTCCACTGCATTTTGCTCTATCACACCAGCCACCTGCATGTCCTCTCTCACCACATCCATAAACCTTATCTTGGGCCTTCCTCTTTTCCTCTTACCTGGCAGCTCCAGCCTTAGCATCCTTTTCCCAATCTACCCACCATCCCTCTTCAGCACATGTCCAAACCAATGCAATCTCACATCTCTGGCTTTGTCTCCAAACTGTCAAACCTGGGCTGACCCTCTAATATACTGATTCCAAATCCTGTCCATCCTCAACACACCCAGTGCAAATCTTAACATCTTTAACTTTGCTGTGTCCAGCTGTGACTCCTGCATTTTTCTTAATGCCACCGTCTCCAACCCATATAACATAGCTGGTCACACTACCCTCTTGTAGACCTTCCCTTTCACTCTTACTAGTACCCGTCTGTCACAAATCACTCCTGACCCTCTTCTCCACCCACTCCACCCTGCCTGTACTCTCTTCTTCACCTCTCTTCCACACTCGCCATTACTCTGAACTATTGAGCCCAAGTATTTAAACTCGTCCACCTTCACCAACTCTACTCCCTGCATCCTCACTATTCCTCTATCCCTCCTCTCATTCACACACATATATTCTGTCTTAGACCTGCTGACCTTCATTCCTCTTCTCTCTAGAGCATATCTCCATCTCTCCAGGGTCTCCTCCACCTGTTCCCTACTCTCACTACAGATCACAATGTCATCTGCAAACATCATAATCAATGGGGCCTCCTGTCTGATCTCGACTAACAACCTGTCTATCACCATTACAAATAAGAAAGGGCTCAGAGCTGATCCTTGATGTAATCCCAGCTCCACCTTAAAAACATCTGTCACTCCCACTGCAGACCTCACCACTGTCATACTACCCTTGTACGTATCCTGTACCACTCTTACATACTTCTCTGCCACTCCCGACTTCCTCATACAATAGCACAACTCCTCTCTAGGCACCCTGTCATATGCTTTCTCTAAGTCCACAAAGACACAATGCAACTCCTTCAGACCTTCTTTATACTTCTCCATCAACACTCTCAGTCTACAGTAAAACAATAAAAGAAATTGTCTACAGTAGTTAGAAAATCATTCTATGTTGTACAACTTATAAACAAAGGTGTGGCATCCAGGTCTAAAGAAGTCATTGTTCCACTGCACTTGACATTCATCAGACCTATCATTAAGAACAATGCCCCCCTTGGTTTGCACCTAACCAGTCACATCCAACAAGTGGAATATCCACAATGGTTCCTCCCCAAAGGAATACAAGGGCATAAGTAACATGTCCTACACAGACCTCTTCAAGGCCATTTCTCTGTATTCTGTCTCCTACAGGCTGTTGAGGGGAAATGTTTTCTAGAATACAAGACATTGTCAGACCCCACCTTTATGGACCTCCTGTATATCTACAAAACAAACAGCGCCAGAATTACCTGTTCCAAAGACTTAAACCTTGCCTGTGGTATAAATAGGACTGCTAGAGAAACAGATATGTATCCCAGAGACTACCCCTTCTCCCTATTTGAATTCAAGTGTAACTTACACAAATGGATGGGCAACAAGAAATTCATACCTGGCTTGACACCTATGTCTGTAATGGACACAAGCACCTAGAAGGTGTGCATCTCCCAGGCCCTTGCTGGTAAATGTTTCATCTCCAAACCACTGGTTACACTTATCAAGTGTACAAGAACTTGTCTATGCTTTGGGATGCATGGTTATACTTAAAAATACCCTTGCTGTCATTAGCCTAGTAAATACCTATAAACCTATGAACCTTTCTGGTTATCCTTCACTGGGTGGCCAATTTTACCCTGGCTTTGGTTGATATGATCAGGACTCTGTGGTCCTTGTTTAGTGTAACAATAGTGTTTTTGGCATTTTGAGAGTAAAATTTATTTTTGTGTGCAATAAATTATTTTTTTTTCTTTTATTGCAGAGCCTATTTACATCTGGGTTCCACCATAAGGGTTATTTTTAAATTTGGCATTGAATGTATTTCTGTGGGGAACAGATTTGTCTTTGTAGTTATTTACATGTACAGAAAATTTGGTAGTGAAGGATTCTACAATAGCAGTGGGTCATCAAGATGGAAGGGGCTTTGAAATTTACCCAGGTCATCACTCAGTTTTAGTAAATTAGTCTTTGCATAATTTGTATAACAATTATTGTAAGATGCCTCATGCTTCACCCTTATGACGAGTTTAATAGACTAGTTGTCTGATTTGACCAGAGAGGAAGTCACAAATGTTGAAAAGCAAAGCTGCCTCATATTATTGTATTTATTAATTTTTTATTTATTTATTTATTTAACTATGTAGGTAGACTAGTTCTGAGACCCTTTTCAAAAACAACCCGGGTCAAAAGGCAAGGCAATATACAATCACATCAAACATACATAATGATTATGTATATTAAGGAACAAATCCAGGATTTTATTACCCCTGGTTGGGATGCAGATGAACTGGTTCAAAGAGTTTGTATTGATGAAGTCCAGAAATCTCTGGGCATGTATTTTTGAGGATGCAGGGGGCAGTCAAAGTCTCCTAGAAGAATGATGAGTGGATTACTACATAGTGACTCTGTACTAGTAAGGTTGGAGGTATGGGCCAGGGAGGACATCTTAGAACATTGAAAGGGGCCTTTATTTAGCTGTGACATGGTAAGGGGTTTTGTTAAGAGTACGTTGTCTAACTAGTCTGGAGATGAAGTGTTGTTTAAGAATATGAAACACCAGCACCTTTATTGTCTTTTTCTAATGTTGTGGATCTGAAATGTGTTTGGCCTTGAAATCCTACAGTGATGGAGTGCTTCTTTCAATGGTCTTGAACCAGGCCTCTATGATGATGAATATATCAGTATTTTCCAGGTTAAGGATTGCTTGTAGGGAGTGGAGTTTTTCATAAGGCTCCTAGCATTGAGCAGCAATATATCTTTTTATTTGTTCAAGATAAAAAGGTGGAACATAGTCATATCATCAGAGAAGCATAAAACATAAAACATATAATACATTAGAAATATAGACTAGAAACAAACTGTGAAATAAAATACACTTTTGATCTAGTAGGCAACTAAATGCACAGAGCATCACAGTTGTAATAAAAGAGACAAGGCACATACAAACATGTTAAAGGAAGGCAATCGTGAAAACTAAATAGATAACGTTAATTCAGTGGGAATCTACTCAGAAATTATTAAATAAGGCAATCACCATGATTTTTCCAGTTGTTAAACTTTTCCTGAACTCTTGTCAGAAGTGTATATGCTTCTATATATTAAAGTATATTAGCAGAGAAATATTTGACATGTTTTACAATGAAAGCCACTTGATTGTAATTTAAATTTCATTAACCTATGTGCTATATTTAACAGAACATGTTTCTTTCTTTCACTGGAAAAGTCTCAAAACTCTAATATTTCCTGTTGCCAAGTGAAATTGTTAGAAACAAGTTGTAGTTTGCTATTTGTCAACTACCATAGAGGCTTTGTGGATAGACTTGAAAATAGGAAGGACATTAGGGGTCCCAAAATATCATTTGTTCACATTTTTATTCAAAATAGACATTCTATAAGGAAAAACATCCGACAGAAAATGTGAAAAAAAAAAAAAACACAATAGAGCAACATACGTACTTTTATGGCAAATAGTGCAGACCACTGCCTGTTTCAGCACATGCTGTCATACCAGTGGTATTAACAAAGAGGTCAGTTCTGACCATCAAAAGAAACCATATACTGCCAATTTGCATGTTATTTCTATAGCAACTATATCACGGGAAGGTCATTTTCAAAACACATACATCTGAAAAAGACTGCAAACCACTGACATGTTAAAATATATTACATTAAAAGGAGACTCGGAGCCCATTTCTGCCTATAGCAAAAATATTGGCTACTATGCCTACAAATGAATAGCAGAATGGCCTACGTTTTAAGAAACATAAGTGACTCCACCAGGACTGAAATAATGGGCGGCAAAAAAGTAAGTGGTAATTTTCCATATTTTACAGGTACACACTACAAAGCTGCAAAGATAGTACTACTCTGACACCAGCTGCCCTACAGCACCGAAGAGTGAGAGCAGCAAGGAGTAGGGTTTAGATAGAGGTTAGTGGCTAATCAGAGACTGAGCGTCACTATAGGAGGGTTAAGGAGAACTAAGAGTTCTCCGTAACCCAAAGCTGTAATTTACACAATGATCAGAAAAAGAGAGTTACTGGGAAAAAAATGTATAGTTTGTCGCACCTCAGTGACCAAACAGCTTAAATCACTTATTGAAGCAGTGTTATGTGTGATTTTTCTAGGTTAGTCTGTCGCACTTCAGTGACCACACAGATTGAATCCCTTATCAGAGAATGTTGTGTGATTTTGCTAGGTTAATTTATCGCACATCAGTGACCACACAGCTTGAATCCCTTATCGGGGCATTGATAAGTGTGATTTTGCTAGGTTAGTTTGTCGTACCTCAGTGACCACACAGCTTGAATCCCTTATCGGAGAATGTTAAGTGTGATTTTGCTAGGTTAATTTGTCGCACCTCAGTGACCACACAGCTTAATTCCCTTATCAGAGACTGTTAAGTGTGATTTTGCTGGATTAGTTTGTCACACCTCAGTGACCACACAGCTTGAATCCCTTATCAGAGAATGTTGCGTGATTTTTCTTGGTTAGTTTGTCGCACCTCAGTGACCACACAGCTTGAATCCCTTATCGGAGCAGTGCAAATTGTGATGTTGCTAGGTTAGTTTGTCGCACCTGAGTGACCACACAGCTTGAATCCCTTATCAGAGCAGTGATAAGTGTGATTTTGCTAGGTTAGTTTGTCGTACCTCAGTGACCACACAGCTTGTGTGCCTTATTGGAGCAGTGATAAGTGTGATTTTGCAGGGTTAGTTTGTTGCAACTCAGTGACCACACAGCTTGACTCCCTTATCAGAGCAGTGATAAGTGAGATTTTGCTAGGTTAGTTTGTCACACCACAGTGACCACACAGATTGAATCCCTTATCAGAGCAGTGATGTGTGATTTTGCTAGGTTAGTTTGTCACACCTCAGTGACCACACAGCTTGAATCCCTTATCGGAGCAGTGATAAGTGTGATTTTGCTAGGTTAGTTTGTCACACCTCAGAGTCCACATAGCATGAATCCCTTATCAGAGCAGTGATAAGTGTGATTTTGCTAGTTTAGTGTGTCGCACCACAGTGACCATACAGCTTGAATCCCTTATCGAAGCAATGTTATGTGATTTTTCTAAGTTAGTTTGTTGCACCTCAGTGACCACACAGCTTGAATCCCTTAACAGAGAATGTTAAGTGTGATTTTGCTAGGTTAGTTTGTCACACCGCAGTGACCACACAGCTTGAATCCCTTATCGGAGAATGTTAAGTGTGATTTTGCTAGGTTAGTTTGTTGCACCAGAGTGACCACACAGCTTGAAACCCTTATCGGTGCAGTCATAAGTGTAATTTTGCTAGGTTAGTTTGTCGCACCTCAGTGACCACACAGCTTGACACCCCTTAACAGAACAGTAATAAGTGTGTATATGCTAGGTTAGTTTGTCGCACCTCAGTGATCACACAGCTTAAATCCATTATCAGAGTAGTGATAAGTGTGATTTTCCTAGATTAGTTTGTCGCATCTCAGTGACCACACAGCTTGAATCCCTTATCAGAGAGTGTTAAGTGTGGTTTTCCTAAGTTAGTTTGTCTCTCCTCAGTGACCACACAGCTTGAATCCCTTATCGGAGAAGTGATAAGTGTGATTTTGCTAGGTTAGATTGTCGCACCTTAGTGATCACACAGCTTGAATCCCTTATCGGAGCAGTGATCAGTGTAATTTTGTTTGGTTAGTTTGTCGCGCCTCAGTGACCACACAGCTTGAATCTTTTATCGGAGAATGATAAGTTTGATTTTGCTAGGTGATGTTTTCCCTATTGGTAGCTATCAGAGTCAATTTTTATGAGGGTGGGGGGACTGCCCCAACTCTAGCGCTGGGCTGAAAGATAAATGGGGTAAAAATACTAGGTAAGCACAATTACAGTAGTGATTGATAGTAACACCTTGCAGTTCAGTTTGGTTCTCTAATAACGAGACTGATAGGCAAGCATTACTGAATTGCAAATTACAATATCAGCGTATATTTATTCAGTGGCTAGTTGACTATTTTTAAAACTGTGGAACCCCAGGAGAGCAGATTAGAATCTCAAGCTTATTAAGCCGCTTTCCAAAGACTATGCCAGGGGTAGTAGCAATGTGTAGACAGAGTTCAGCATACACTGATTTGTTTCCTACAGATTTCATACAATTGCAGCGGCCATAAGACTGTTCAATGTACTTAGTTGATTACACTTAGTTTTGTTATGGCATAATAGTTTGTGCATGAGTAAGACACATTTTAACTACACCAAATTAATAGCTGTTCATTTAAAAAAAAAAAAAAACATTTCACACTCACAGTTGCCTTACACCATTATAAAGCATGGTGTCATTACACTAGATAACTTGCAATAAAATTGCACTTTGCAATACAGTGGCTGTAGCTAGAGTTCACAAAAAACAGTTGTTACTGGATGCCATTTCAAACTAGCAGTAGGATTACACCACTGCAAACCTGCTTTATGCTAACCACTGAACTTTCAATATAGCTTTACACTAACACATTATGGCTGTAGACGGTTTACAGAACACAAATTGAATTCAACTGAGTTGAATAATATGGGTCTATATTATATGTTCAACGTTTCAAAACTTCGAACCTCATATAATCGAACTTATATGAGCAACGTTTTAAAACTTCGAACATGTAATAAAAAAAAAGAAAAGAAAGAAACCTACCTGAACATTGTGAACAGGGGTGCAAGCCCCCCCCCCCCGCTACTTAAATATGCCAACTCCGAGATCACACTACAGTGAAGTAAAGGCAAATATTCCATACAGCGATCTCACTTCACTGAAGTTTGATCTCGGAGTTGGTATATTTTAGTAGGTGGGAGGTGGGTGGTGCAGGGGGGCTTGCCCTCCTGTTCACAGTGTCCAAGAGGATTGCTTTGCTCTGACAACAATAACGTAGCACACATAGTCAATAATCAGCTGGAGGGAAGGGAGTGGTAGGCAGGATGATGAGATATTTTGCATAACATTAAATCTCACAGTGAAGGCACAACACATTCCAGGCATCGATAACTCATTAGCAGATTCCCTTTCTCGTTTGCAGTGGTCTCAGTTCTGGTTGTTGGCTCCAAATGCGAATCCTTCTCCGGTTCGAGTGTCAGATCATTTATGGGCTTTATGGGCAGATGAGAATGGTGGCTAATGTGTAATGCCCTCAGTGGAAAGACATGGGTAAGGTACAATAAATGCATACAGCAATTCTTGCAGACCAGATTATCCAGAGGCTGGGAACAAGTAGGGCCAATTCCACCTTACCAAATCAGGGCTTACATTTTGGTAATGAAAGAAAAAGGTTGGACTTTTGGAAGGGCGAGAAGAACATTGTCAGCTTTGAATTGGTTTTATCAGGCTTGGGGTTTAAAGGATTTAGCTAACACATTTCAAGTACAGTCAATGTTTAAGGGCTGGGGGAAACAAACACCCAAGAGGCCTGATAAGAGGTACACCATAGTTCCAGCGGTGTTACGTAAACTGTGGCTTGTGGTTTCAAATGTTTGTTTTTTCTTTTTATGAGGTAGCATTATTTAGGGCTGCTTTTTGTGGGGCATTTAGATGGTCTGAAATTATTCAACCAAACAACAAGAAAGGTCAGCGGACAGTTTTACCACTGACACATGTACATTTGCTTGGGGAGGACACTTGGGTTAATGTGGCTAAATCCAAAATGGATCAAGAAGGCAAAGGTCAGTGGGTAAGAGCGGTTACCCCAAAGGGTTTGGAAAGGGACTTGACTAAAGTGCTACTAGAGTACCGCAACTATAGGGGTAGGTCAGATGGTCCATTCTTTTGTCATCAACAATGTGAACCTCTGACACAGTATCAGGTGAGAGCAGTTCTAAAGGCAGCAATCAAGTTGAGTGGTCTAGACTCAGAGAAATATACATTACATTCCTTTCGAATAGGTGCAGCCTCATATGCACATGTAATGAGAGCTTCACAGACCAACATTATGAAGATGGGCAGGTGGAAGTCCAATGCTTATAAAGGCTATGTAAGGTGTAAATGGCTTTAACTCTTGTCCCTTATATTTCAGCTCTCACATCTTTGGAAGGGAAATACCTCTGGATAGTGGATCATTCTTTCATTCAGAGACTCCATCACTTTGTCCTGGGTAGGTGGGGCATCTCCTTCCAAGGAGGAAAATGAGCTTCTTGCAAAGCAATTTGGTTTGGGGTATCAGGAATGCAGTGGCACCATCTCAGGGCAGTACTATAGCAAGCTGCAAGAAGCGATAAATCTTCTACTGCTACTGCCATTTTAATGCACCTAGGGGGTAATGATATCTGTCAACATCCAATAAAAGATCTAATTGGTTTAATGGTACAGGAGATATATTGCACGCATGAATGCTGGCCACAAGCTATTATCTGCTGGTCAGAAGTGGTACAGAAAAATAAAAATGGAGGGGAGCAAGGTCCAATAAACTGTGGAGAGAATAACGGGTTGTACATTCATCACCCTGGCCTTCGGGTCTGGTGGCCAGACAGGTAGGATAAGAATGGGGTTCATTTATCTGAAGAAGGTTTGGGGTTTTTGTATAAGGAATTGCAAGCTGGTTTAGCTTTGAAGGGCATCCAGTTAGGATAGGTTGAGATGTGTGGGCAGAAGGGAGGAATATTCCTCCCTTCTGTGGCGGAAGACAGGAAAGGTAAGGGAGGACAAGGTAAGTGGGGGGGGGTCACAGTACTCTTCAGCTGGACCTTCCACAGGCCAGACAGCCACAAGGGATTGTTGACAGGGGTCTTAGCACCCCGGCAATGGCTCCTTGGCAGACTGTAAGGCTGCCCAGAGGAATTGTGATGAACTGAGAAATGAAAAAGCTGTTATAATGTGGGTATGTTGAATCAGAAGGGCCGGATATCACATGCTGTCTGTTGTCCTGTAGGGTAAGGGGAATGCTATGAAAGAAATAAAATGGCCTCCCTGACATTCCTGCCTTGCGCACATCTCATAATAATTGGCTTCTATTTGAGAAAGGTTATTTGCAGTAAATGGCAATAAACACATGGCTGTGGCCATTTAATCCATCTGAGGTTTCTGTGTTTTTATTGAATATGCAGCTTGTGGTAACCCTGACTTGGAAAGCATGCAACCTCAATACATTTATTGTCAACAGTGTCAGTGAATGATAATGTTCTGAGCTTGTTTTTTGGATATGGCTCAAAGGTTGATATGGATCATCAAATGAATTATGAACGTTATGTTAAATGTTTTATGTAAAACATCTAAAAGATGATTCTGTTGGCGTCAATGGCAAGGTAAGATATTGGTTTACTAAACTTTAGTAAAAGCAGGTAGAGCTGTACCAATCTCAGACAAATACAATTCCATGTTGAAAGCAATGAGATTTACTTACTTTGCAAGGCACACTCGCAAGGGGATCTCCAGGGCTGTAGTTAACAGGTATGTGAAGGATTTAAAGATGGCTCCAGATGAGCTCTTAACTTTTATTGATTTTGAGAGGTGAGAGGGGGGAGTGGGATGTTCCCAGATGTAGAGGGCTAGTCCTTTTTCAATCAGATCTAACAGGATGGTGCCAAACCCAACAGGACTGAAATAATGGGCAGTAAAAAAGTAAGTGGTAATTTTCCATATTTTACAGGTACACACTACAAAGCTGCAAAGATAGTACTACTCTGACACCAGCTGCCCTACAGCACCGAAGAGTGAGAGCAGCAAGGAGTAGGGTTTAGATAGAGGGTAGTGGCTATTCAGAGACTGAGCGTCACTATAGGAGGGTTAAGGAGAACTAAGAGTTCTCCATAACCCAAAGCTGTAATTTACACAATGATCAGAAAAAGAGAGTTACTGGGGAAAAAAGGTATAGTTTGTTGCACCTCAGTGACCACAGAGCTTGAATCCCTTATCGGAGCAGTGAGAAGTGTGATTTTGCTAGATTAGCTTGTTGCACTTCAGTGACCACACAGCTTGAATCACTTATCGGAGCAGTGGTAAGTGCAATTTTGCAAGGTTAGTTTGTTGCACCTCAGGGACAACACAGCTTGAATCCCATATTGGAGTAATGTTAAGAGTGATTTTGCAAGGTTAGATTGTCGCACCTCAGTGACCACACAGCTTGAATTCCTTATCGGAGAATGTTAAGTGTGATTTTGTTAGGTTAGTTTGTGGCACCTCAGTGCCCACACAGCTTGAATCCCTTATCGGTGCAGTGATAAGTGTGATTTTGCTAGGTTAGTTTGTCGCACCTCAGTGACCACTCAGCTTGATCCCTTATTGAAGTAATGGTAAGTGCGATTTTACTAGGTTAGTTTGTCGCACCTCAGTGACCACATAGCTTGAATCCCTTATCAGAGAATGTTAAGTGTGATTTTGCTAGGTTAGTTTGTCGCACCTCAGTGACCACACAGCTTGAATCCCTTATCGGAGGAGTGATAAATGTGATTTTGCTAGATTCATTTGTCATACCTCAGTGACCACACAGCTTGAATCCCTTATCGGAGAATGTTAAGTGTGACTTTGCTAGGTTAGTTTGTCACACCTCAATGACAACACAGCTTGAATCCCTTGTCAGAGCAGTGATAAGTGTGATTTTGCTAGGTAAGTTTGTTCCACCTCAGAGACCACACAGCTTGAACCCTTTACGGAGCAATGTTAAGTGTCATCTTGCTAGGTTAGTTTGTCGCACCTCAGTGACCACACAGCTTGAATCCCTTATTGGAGAATGTTAAGTGTTATTTTGCTAGGGTAGTTGTCGCACCACAGTGACCACACAGATTGAATCCCTTATCGGAGAATGTTGTGTGATTTTGCTAGGTTCGTTTGTCGCACCTCAGTGACCACACAGCTTACATCCCTTATCGGAGCAATGATAAGTGTGATTTTGCTGGGTTAGTTTGTCGCACCTCAGTGACCACACAGCTTGAATCCTTTATCGTAGCAATGCTAAGTGTGATTTTGCTAGGCTAGTATGTCACACCTCAGTGACCACACAGCTTGAATCCCTTATCGGAGAATGTTAAAGGTAATTTTGCTAGGTTAGCTTATCGCACATCAGTGACCACACAGCTTGAATCCCTTGTCAGAACAGTGATAACTGTGATTTTGTTAGGTTAGTTTGTCACACCTGAGTGACCACACAGCTTGAATCCCTTAATAGAGAAAATTAAGTGTGATTTTGCTAGGTTAGTTCTTCGCACCTCAGAGACCACACAGCTGGAATCCCTTACTGGAGCAGTGATTAGTGTGATTTTGCTAGGTTAGTTTGTAGCACCTCAGCGACAACACAGCTTGAATCCTTTATCAGAGAATATTAAGTGTGATTCTGCTAGGTTAGTTTGGAATACCTCAGTGACCACACATCTTGAATCCCTTATTGGAGCAATGTTAAGTGTGATTTTGCTAGCTTAGTTTTCGCACCTCAGTGACCACACAGCTTGAATTTCTTATCAGAGCAGTGATAAGTGTGATTTTGCAAAGTTAGTTTGTCACACCTCAGTGACCACACAACTTAAATCCCTTATCGGAGCAGTGATACGTGTGGTTTTGCTGGGTTAGTTTGTCGCACCTCATTGACCACACAGCTTGAATCCTTTATCGTAGCAATGTTAAGTGTGATTTTGTTAGGTTAGTATGTCACACCTCACTGACCACACAGCTGGAATCCTTTATCGGAGAATGTTAAGGGTAATTTTGCTAGGTTAGTTTGTTGCACCTCAGTGACCACACAAGTTGAATCCCTTATTGGAACAGTGATAAGTGTGATTTTGTTAGGTTAGTTTGTCACACCTCAGTGACCACACAGCTTGAATCCCTTATTGGAGAATGTTAAGTGTGATTTTTCTAGGTTAGTTTGTCACACTTCAGTGAGCACAAAACTTGAATCCCTTATCGGAGAAATGCTGTGTGATTTTGCTAGTTTGGTTTGTCTAACCTCAGTGACCACACAGCTTGAATCCCTTATTGGAGCAAAGTTAAGTGTGATTTTGCTAGCTTAGTTTGTCGCACCTCAGTGACCACACAGCTTGAATCCCTTATCGGAGCAGTGTAAATTGTGATGTTGCTAGGTTAGTTTGTCACACCTCAGTGACCACACAGCTTGAATCCCTTATCAGAGCAGTGATAAGTGTGATTTTGCTAGGTTAGTTTGTCGTACCTCAGTGACCACACAGCTTGTGTGCCTTATCGGAGCAGTGATAAGTGTGATTTTTCAGGGTTAGTTTGTTGCACCTCAGTGACCACACAGCTTGATTCCCTCATGGAAGCAGTGAAAAGTGTGATTTTGCTAGGTTAGTTTGTTGCACCTCAGTGACCCCACAGCTTGAATCCCTTAATAGAGAATGTTAAGTGTGATTTTGCTAGGTTAGTTCTTCGCACCTCAGTGACCACACAGCTTGAATCCCTTACTGGAGCAGTGATTAGTGTGATTTTTCTAGGTTAGATTGTAGCACTTCAGTGACCACACAGCTTGAATCCCTTATTGGAACAATGTTAAGTGTGATTTTGCTAGGTTAGTTTGTCGCACATCAGTGACCACACAGTTTGAATTTCTTATCAGACCAGTAATGTGTGATTTTGCTAGGTTAGTTTGTTACACCTCAGTGACCACACAGCTTGATTCCCTTAGCGGAGAATGTTAAGTGAGATTTTGCTAGATTAGTTTGTCACACCTCAGTAACCACACAGCTTGAATCCCTTATCGTAGAAATGATAAGTGTGATTTTGCTAGGTTAGTTTGTCGCACCTCAGTGACCACACAGCATGAATCCCTTATCGGAGAATGTTAAGTGTGATTTTGCTAGGTTAGTTTGTCACACCTCAGTGACCACACAGCTTGAATCCCTAATCGGAACAGAGATAAGTCTGATTTTGCTAGGTTAGTCTGTCACACCTGTGACCACACAGCTTGAATCCCTTTTCGGAGAATATTATGTGTGATTGTGCTAGGTTAGTTTGTTGCACCTCAGTGACCACACAGCTTGAATCTCTTATCGTGGAATGTTAAGTGTGATTTTGCTAGGTTAGTTTGTCGCATCTCAGTGACCTCACAGCTTGAATCCCTTATTGGAGCAGTGATAACTGTGATTTTGCTAGGTTAGTTTGTCGCACCTCGGTGACCACACAGCTTGAATCCCTTATTGGAGAATGTTAAGTTTGATTTTCAAGGTTAGTTTGTCGCACCTCAGTGACCACACAGCTTGAATCCCTTATTGGAGCATTGATGTGTGATTTTGCTAGGTTAGTTTGTCGCACCTCAGTGACCACACAGCTTGAATCGCTTTTCGGAGCAGTGATAAGTGTGATTTTGCTAGGTTAGTTTGTCACACTTCAGTGACCACACAGCCTTGAATCCCTTATCGGAGCAGTGATAAGTGTGATTTTGCTAGGTTAGTTTGTCGCACCTCAGTGACCACACAGCTTGAATCCCTTATCGGAGCTGTGATAAGTGTGATTTTGCCAGGTTAGTTTTTCCCACCTCAGTGACCACACAGCTTGAATCCCTTATTGGCACAGTGATAAGTTTGATTTTGCTAGGTTAGTTTTTCACACCTCAGTGACCGCACAGCTTGAATCCCTTATCGGAGCAGTTATAAGTGTCATTTTGCTAGGTTAGTTTATCTCACCTCAGTGACCACACAGCTTGAATCCCTTATCGGAGCAGTGATAAGTGTGGTTTTGCTACATTAGTCTGTCGCACCTCATTGACAACACAGCTTGATTCCCTTATTGTTGCAGTGATAAGTGTGATTTTGCTAGTTAGTTTGTCGCACCTCAGTGACCACACAGCTTGTGTGCCTTATCAGAGCAGTGATAAGTGTGATTCTGATAGGTTAGTTTGTCGCACCTCAATGACGACACAGCTTGAATCCCTTATCAGAGCAATGATAAGTGTGATTTTGCTAGGTTTGTTTGCCACACCTCAGTGACCATGCAGCTTGAATCCCTTATCAGAGCAGTGATAAGTGTGATTTTGCTACGTTAGTTTGTAGCACCTCAGTGACCACACAGCTTAAATCCCTTTTTGGCACAGTGATAAGTGTGATTTTGCTAGATTAGTTTGTCGAGTGACCACACAGCTTGAATCCCTTATCGGAGCAGTGATAAGTTTGATTTTGCTAGGTTCGTTTTTCGTACCTCAGTGACAACACAGCTTGAATCCCTTACCTGAGCAGTTATAAGTGTGATTTTGTTAGGTTAGTTCATCTCACTTCAGTGACCACACAGCTTGAATCCCTTATCGGAGCAGTGATGTGTGATTCTGCTAGGTTAGTTTGTCGCACCTCACTGACAACACAGCTAGAATCCCTTATTGGAGCAGTGATAAGTGTGATTTTGCTAGGTTAATTTGCCACACCTCAGTGACCAGACAGCTTGCATCCCTTATCGGAGCAGTGATAACTGTGATTTTGCTAGGTTCATTTTTCACACCTCAGTGACCACACAGCTTGAATCCCTTACTGGAGCAGTTGTAAGTGTGATTTTGCTAGGTTAGTTTGTCGCACCTCACTGACCACACAGCTTGAATCCCTTATCACAGCAGTGATAAGTGTGATTTTGCCAAATTAGTTTGTCGCACCTCAGTGACCACACAGCTTGAATACCTTACTGGAGCAGTGATAAGTGTGATTTTGCTAGGTTAGAGTGTCGCACCTCAATGACCACACAGCTTGTATCCCTTATCGGAGCAGTGATAAGTGTGATTTTGCTAGGTTAGTTTGTCGCACCTCAGTGACAATACAGTTTGAATCCTTTATTGGAGCAGTGATAAGTGTTATTTTCCTAGGTTAGTTTGTTGCACCTTAGTGACCACACAGGTTGAATCCCTTATCAGAGCAGTGATAAGTGTGATTTTACTAGGTTAGTTTGTCACACCTCAGTGACCACACAGCTTGATTCCCTTATCAGAGCAGTGATAAGTGTGATTTTGGTACATTAGTTTGTCTCACCTCAGTGACCACACAACTTGATTCCCTTATCGGAGCAGTGATAAGTGTGATTTTGCTAGGTTAGTTTGTCGCACCTTAGTGACCATACAGCTTGAATCCCTTATCGGAGCTGTGATAAGTGTGATTTTGCTTGGTTAGTTTGTCGCACCTCAGTGACCACACAGCTTGAATCCCTTAATCGGAGCAGTGATAAATGTGATTTTGCTATGTTAGTTTTTCGCACTTCAGTGACCACACAGCTTGAATCTCTTATCGGCACAGTGATAAGGGTGATTTTGCTAGGTTAGTTTGTCGCACCTCAGTGACCACATAACTTGAACCTTTATTGGAGCAGTGATAAGTGTGATTTTGCTAGGTTAGTTTTGTCGCACCTCAGTGACCACACAGCTTGAATCCCTTATTGGAGCAGTGGTAAGTGTGATTCTGCTAGGTTACTTTGTCACACCTCAGTGACCACACAGCTTGAATCCCTTATCAGAGCAGTGATAAGTGTGATTTTGCTAGGTTAGTTTGTCACACCTCAGTGACCACACAGCTTGAATCACTTATCGGAGCAGTGATAAGTGTGATTTTGCTAGGTTAGTTTGTCACACTTCAATGACCACACAGCTTGAATCCCTTCTCGGAGCAGTGATAAGTGTGATTTTGCTAGGTTAGTTTGTCGCACCTCAGTGACCACACAGCTTGAATCCCTTATCGGAGCTGTGATAAGTGTGATTTTGCTAGGTTAGTTTGTCACACTTCAGTGACCACACAGCTTGAATCCCTTATCGGAGCAGTGATAAGTGTGATTTTGCTAGGTTAGTTCGACGCACCTCAGTGACTAGACAGCTTGAATCCCTTATCGGAGCTGTGATAATTGTGATTTTGCTAGGTTAGTTTGTCGCACCTCAGTGACTACACAACTTGAATCCCTTATTGGAGCAGTGATAAGTGTGATTTTGCTAGGTTAGTTTTTCGCACCTCAGTGACCACACAGCTTGAATCCCTTATTGGCACAGTGATAAGTGTGATTTTGCTAGATTAGTTTGTCTCACCTCAGTGACCACACAGCTTGAAGTCCTTATCAGAGCATTGATAAGTTTGATTTTGCTAGGTTAGTTTTTTGCACCTCAGTGACCGCACAGCTTGAATCCCTTATCGGAGCAGTTATAAGTGTAATTTTGCTAGGTTAGTTTATCTTACCTCAGTGACCACACAGCTTGAATCCCTTATCGGAGCAGTGATAAGTGTGGTTTTGCTAAGTTAGTCTGTCGCACCTCATTGACCACACAGCTTGATTCCCTTATCGTAGCAGTGATAAGTGCGATTTTGCTAGGGTAGTTTGTCGCACCTCAGTGACCACACAGCTTGAATCCCTTATCGGAGTAGTGATAAGTGTGATTTTGTTAGGTTAGTTTGTAGCACCTAAGTGACCACACAGCTTGAATCCCTTATTGGCACAGTGATAAGTGTGATTTTGCTAGATTAGTTTGTCACACATCAGTGACCACACAGCTTGAATCCCTTATCAGAGCAGTGATAAGTTTGATTTTGTTAGGTTAGTTTTTTGTACCTCAGTGACAACACAGCTTGAATCCCTTACCTGAGCAGTCATAAGTGTGATTTTGCTAGGTTAGTTCATCTCACCTCGGTGACCACACAGCTTGAATCCCTTATCGGAGCAGTGATAAGTGTGATTTTGCTAGGTTAGTTTGTCGCACCTCACTGACAACACAGCTTGAATCCCTTATCAGAGCAGTGATAAGTGTGATTTTGCTAGGTTAATTTGCCACACCTCAGTGACCACACAGCTTGAATCCCTTATTGGAGCAGTAATAAGTGTGATTTTGCTAGGTTAGTTTTTCGCACCTCAGTGACCACACAGCTTGAATCCCTTACTGGAGCAGTTATAAGTGTGATTTTGCTAGGTTAGTTTGTCGCACCTCACTGACCACACAGCTTGAATCCCTTATCACAGCAGTGATTAGTTTGATTTTGCTAGATTAGTTTGTCGCACCTCAGTGACCACACAGCTTGAATACCTTATCGGAGCAGTGATGTGTGATTTTGCTAGGTTAGAGTGTCGCACCTCAGTGACCACACAGCTTGTATCCCTTATCGGAGCAGTGATAAGTGTAATTTTGCTAGGTTAGTTTGTCGCACCTCTGTGACAACACAGTTTGAATCCCTTATTGGAGCAGTGATAAGTGTTATTTTCCTAGGTTAGTTTGTCACACCTTAGTGACCACACAGCTTGAATCCCTTATCAGAGCAGTGATAAGTGTGATTTTGCTAGGTTAGTTTGTCACACCTCAGTGACCACACAGCTTGATTCCCTTATCAGAGCAGTGATAAGTGTGATTTTGGTACGTTAGTTTGTCTCACCTCAGTGACCACACAACTTGATTCCCTTATCGGAGCAGTGATAAGTGTGATTTGCTAGGTTAATTTGTCGCACCTTAGTGACCACACAGCTTGAATCCCTTATCGGAGCTGTGATAAGTGTGATTTTGCTTGGTTAGTTTGTCGCACCTCAGTGACCACACAGCTTGAATCCCTTAATTGGAGCAGTGATAAATGTGATTTTGCCAGGTTAGTTTTTCGCACCTCAGTGACCACACAGCTTGAATCTCTTATCGGCACAATGATAAGTGTGATTTTGCTAGGTTAGTTTGTCGCACCTCAGTGACCACATAGCTTGAATCCTTTATCGGAGCAGTGATAAGTGTGATTTTGCTAGGTTAGTATTTCGCACCTCAGTGACCACACAGCTTGAATCCCTTATTGGAGCAGTGGTAAGTGTGATTTTGCTAGGTTAGTTTGTCGCACCTCAGTGACCACACAGCTTGAATCCCTTATCAGAGCAGTGATAAGTGTGATTTTGCTAGGTTAGTTTGTCACACCTCAGTGACCACACAGCTTGAATCCCTTATGGGAGCAGTGATAAGTGTGATTTTGCTAGGTTAATTTGTAGCACCTCAGTGACCACACAGCTTTATTCCCTTATTGGCACAGTGATAAGTGTGATTTTGCTAGATTAGTTTGTTGCACATCAGTGACCACACAGCTTGAATCCCTTATCGGAGCAGTGATAAGTTTGATTTTGCTAGGTTAGTTTTTCGTACCTCAGTAACAACACAGCTTGAATCCCTTACCTGAGCAGTTCTAAGTGTGATTTCTACATTAGTTTATTTCACCTCAGTGACCACACAGCTTGATTCCCTTATTAGAGCAGTGATAAGTGTGATTTTGCTAGGTTAATTTGCCACACCTCAGTGATCACACAGCTTGAATCCCTTATCAGAGCAGTGATAAGTTTGATTTTGCTAGGTTAGTTTTTTGCACCTCACTGACCACACAGCTTGAATCCCTTATCAGAGCAGTGATAAGTGTGATTTTGCTAGGTTAGTTTGTTGCACCTCAGTGACCACACAGCTTGAATACCTTATCAGAGCAGTGATAAGTGTGATTTTATATAAACCAAAAATACACCGAGGTACCACACAATAGCGTCTTTAATTACACAAAGAATAAGAACAGTGGTGAGCGCTTTCGCAAAACTAATTGCTTCATCAGACTGTTCACAGCAAGAGGTTCTCTGCTTCAATTCTCTGCTGGGGTGCCTTCTTTGCAGAGTCTGCATGTCCTCCCTCTGGTCCCGTGGGTTTCCTCCTGGTGCTCCGGTTTCCTCCCCCATCCAAAAGACATGCAGTAGGTGGATTGGACACTCTAAATTGGCCCTAGCTGTGAGTGTTTGCATGTGTGTGCCTTCTTTGGAAGGTTGGGCACCGGGCTGGCAACTCGACACTGTAAAACTCCACTGCCAATCATGAGCTGACAGGTGATCCACTGTGGCGACCCCTAACCGGGAAAAGCCAAAAGAAGAAGAAGAAGAGATTTGTCGCACCTCAGTGACCACACAACTTGAATCCCTTATCGGAGTAGTAAATTTTGCTAGGTTAGTTTTTCACACCTCAGTGACCACAAAGCTTAAATCCCTTATCGGAGCAGTGATAAGTGTGATTTTGCTAGGTTAGTTTGTCCCTCTTGGTAGGTATCAGAGTCAATCTTTAACGTTTTTTTCTTATGTTAATGGTGTATTTAATCACTTGTTAATTCAAAAAGTGATTTGATAGGAGATGAAAAATTTCTTAACTAAAAACAAAAAAAATGCACACACAGTATCATTTATGTCAGCTGCATTTATGACATTTGATTCAGCAGCATTAATGGTATTAAAATCAAATAATTGTGGCATGCATTGTGCACGGTCAGAAGAAACTGGCATACATCTAACCACCTGTCAATTAATTGATGGAAGTAATAGAGAGATCTGTATGAGGTGAAGAGAACTGCATTATGCCATGGATACAAGAGAGCAGTCAGATATTATCTTTTTCTAAATATGAAAAAGTCACAGGGGCTTCCGAGGAGCAGAAGTATCCTTCAGGCTATGTTTTATAAATAATACCTATTCTGTCTTTGAGGTTACTTCTAATTGTAAGGAAGTCCTTTTTGAATGATCATTTTTGTCTGTACAAGTGTTTATTATTCAAAAATGGAAGTTTTGGTTGATGAAGAGCATTGCACTGTTTCCAGGTCTATCATCTGTCCCATTACTCTGGAAGACATGAACTTTGATCAAATGTTTTGCTAAAGTAACTGAGTCAGGTTTTAACTGTGGTTCACTGACAGTTATGTTTTGTGAAATGTTTTTTCAGCCTCAAATTCAAGCTGTGAAAATGTATTTCTAATGTATCCAATGTTAATATGTCCATTATTGTTACTTTAAAAATGTATTTGTTATAAAGATATCAAAGAGTGTTTCTCCCACTTACACTGGTCTGCAAATCCTGTAAGCATTGCTGTGAGAGTAGAGTTAAACCACTTCACAAATACATTTCTTTGTGAATGGTAAGAGGAAGTTTTTCACTACTTTAAGCCACAGTGCTTCCACAAAGTCAATAAGTCTGACATGACGTTAGACCCTCTGTCCTTCAATTTCTAGAGAAATCCACCCTTCTGAAAATGTCTAACAGAACATGTACCTATTCAACAGAGAAAAAAGTCACTACTTCAGGGTACCTAGTAGTGTGGTGTACCACCTCCAAGATATACAGTACTGCTAACCACTGGTGCTTGGGGGTACTAAAAGGCTCCACAATATCCATGGACACTGTCTGAAACAATTACTTAATAATACTATCACAACAGTCTTGGGTTTTCTTACTTCCTTGCCAGTCATTTGATACTGATCTCCTGTCTTGCAGTTCCCTCTCACATATTTTGTAAGACCAAATAAAACTTCTATAGCTGCTCTTTTTATGTGCATTATGCTCAAATAGCTTAAAAATGGAATATCATTTGCTCTGGTGAGGTCCAAATCCAGGATTTTATTGACCCTTCTTGGAGTGCAGATTAACTGGTCCAGGAAGTGAGTATTGATGAAGTCCAGAAATCTCTGCCAAATTCTCTAGCACTTCTCTCTTTAACCCTCATTAAGGAGTCAATTATCTGTACAATAAACTCTTCATCTCAGCTCAATATGTTGACTCGCTGTAATCCTGAGAATCAGAATCCTCCTTGGTGACTTCTATCAAATTCTATCAGGTGGAATATGACATCTGTGTTAGGTCTCAACAATTTCTTTTTGATGTTTCACAGTTCCCCTTTCTATACAAATACAAACTGCAACTAACCACAAACAGACTTTGTAAAACAAAGAAGCGAACCATAAACCAATAAGAGCGGTAAAAAACAAATTTAGTTTAGCGATAGGACTCACAATAAAAGTTTAATTTAATGCTTTTGGTAAAGACTGTGCTTCACCTTCATCAGAATACAAAAAAGAGAACAAGAAATAACCCATCTTTTAAAAATATTGCCAAAACGTATTTAATAACGTCACTTCCGAAGAAGGCGTGTCTGCTACTAAACATTCACAAAGCAAAGGTTTTACGTAATAAAAAATACATGTTTAAAAGTTAATATAACCATTTCCAAAAATTATAATAGTAAGTAAATAAAAAGGCATTTATCTTAAACAATGCAGAACAAAGGTGAAATATTAAATAGCTATTCATACAGACTGCAGCAGCAAGAAAGATTAATAAAAATAATAGTTAATAATTAATAAATATAACTTTTAAATTACATAAATCAAGGAATCACTTCTAAGCCTAAACTCAATATATACCTTAACAACTATTATATTAATATTGTATTAAATTAAATTTTGTCAAATCAGAAAAATATTAAGAGACTTTTATGTATGAAGGATGGATTTCGTAGACCTAAAATAGTAGGACGGAAAGGTAGTTTTCGTGCAGAAATTGTTCTGCATGTGAATATATAGATTCTAGCAACACTTTTAAACATCCGAGTATGGGCAAAGATTTTGTTTTTAATTGTAAAGCAACATGTACATCTCAGAATGTGGTTTATTTGGCTACTTGCATAAACTGCACCTCCTTCTATGTTGGAAAGACAAACCAAATATTTAAGAAAAGGTTACTTCACCATTTAAGTGAAATTAGAAGAGGAGATATGCGTAATGCATTGGCAGCGCATATTTCAAAGTTCCCTATGCATAGTTTTGTTTTCAAAGTCATTGAAAATATTAATGTTGGTCATAAAAGAGGGGACTTAACAAATAGAACAGAGTTATGTGAGACCAAGTGGATTATCAATCTGCGAGCAGATCGGCCTCCAGGACTTAATAACATTATTCCCATAAAGCTGTTTCTGAAAACTAGAAGACCGATGATAGGTTGGAAATAGAGGTGTGTCATATACCATATTTGGATAGATCTGTTGATGTCATTGGAGGCAATGCTTATGTTTAAAATTCTATTGGTCAAGACATTATATTAATACCAAGCAATGGAGTCCCTTTATAACAACGATCTGAGGAAGGATTACCGAAAGCACTTATCGTGAAAAAACTGGGACCATCTCATTATTTGTTGTTGAAGTGTTTATTCCATACACGTTGGTTTGTTGGAGTACCAGGATCACCATAGGAATATGGAAGGCGTGCTTGTATATTGAAGAAACCTGATGGAGTACATGCTGCAAGATATAATTCATGGTTGTTTGATTGCTTGAATCTCGCAGTTTTTCGTGTTTAAGCTATTTGGAGTTTATTTGATTCCATCTGCGAAACAGCAACATTGCTGCTTTTGAGACAAGCAATTTTTACATAAAGGTATTGGTGGAAGCGATTATAAGCTGCTCATATTAGCATCTCTTTTTGAAACGCTTGTTTATGAGACGTTGCCAGCAGCTGATGAATGTAGCAGCATTCAATAACTTTAATTTTTATTTGTGAAAAGCCAACTATTTATATCAGAGACTTTATATCTTCATTCACATTTTTACGTTAGTTTTATCCAATAAATATAATGACATTTTAAACTTGTATCTGGATTTTTGTATCAAGAAATTGCAGTTTGTAATTAACATAGCCGTGGAGTAGTGACTTGATTTGACTTTGTATTTTCTCTTTTGCTGGTCGCTACCTTATTAGTGAGTGTATGTATTTTCACATGTGTTCTTTAGTATTTACTCACTAAACATGGCAGAAAGAACTAATTCTGTTGAGAAGATGAGCAACAGTAAGGTAAAAAATGCATTTTCGTTTGTGACACCAACTGTGGGCCTTGAATCGTTAGGAGGAGCTAACAATCCTTTGTTGAATTTTGAAAGCTTAACCAACACAGCATTGGCTGAGACAACAGATGACTTCACTTTTGATATTACTCTAAATGAAGTAGAAGCTACTGCATATCGCCTTAAAAGATTAACATGGCAAAGGTACCATATGGAAGCCAGTATGCATAACCAGGTTATACCACGGGGAATGAGAATTAAATGTATGCCTAGTTACGGCAACCAGTTTCCTGAACTTTTAGCAAGGTGGCAAGCAATAAACTTGGAGACCAGTTTTCGCTATATGCGGTTACTTATAGAATTCTTTAAACCTGAAGAAGAAAAAGCCATGGCTTTTATTCAAGACAAACAACTTGAACTCAAGAAATATGATTTAACTAATACAAAAATTAATAAATTAGAAACACTACAACTTAATTTAAACATGTATGAAGCAAGGTTAAAAGAACAGAAAATTAAAAAACTATCAAGGGATATAGCAGACTTTAAAAACGGTCGTATCTTTGAATGGCCTAGGGAAGTGAGAAGGATGGAAGTACGGTCACAGAGAACTATACCCCAAAAAACAGTTTTGAAAGAGAGAAGTAATAATGTGAATGGATCTAATGTGGATTTGATAACAGAGTCTATAGAAGAGACATCGGCTAATATACAAATCGTTGAACCTCCTATTGTCTTAAGAAGTGATACTACTGATACATTAGAAGGAGCAGATAAATCTGCAGAAATTGGAACCTTACCTAAGAAAGGAGCGTGTCATGCTCCTTTAAACCAGCGTTTGCCGGTTTTCCTAAAGCACAATCAGAACAGAAACCCAAGAGCTGTGAGTCAGGATAGAAAAA